>NC_057754.1:11659484-11700357 GCF_004010195.1 Chiloscyllium plagiosum | reverse complement strand
ATCTATATCCTCCTGTATTCTCTGACAGTGCCTTATGCTTTCTGCTACTCCACCAATCTTCGTGTTATCTGCAAACTTGCTGATCATCCCAACAATGCCCTCTTCCAGATCATTTATGTATATCACAAACAACAGTGGCCCCAACACTGACTCCTGTGGAACACCACTGGTCACCTTTCTCCATTTCAAGAAACTCCCTTCAACTACTTCTCTCTGTCTCCTGTTGCTCAAGCAGTTCTTTATCCACCTAGCTAGAACACCATGTGACTTCACTTTCTCCATTAGTCTACCATGGGAACCTTATCAAACGCCTCACTAAAGTCCATGTATATGACATCAGCAGCCCTTCCTTCATCTATCAACTTGGTCACTTCTTCAAAAAACTCTATTAAGTTGGTAAAGCCCAATCTCCCCCACACAAAACCATGTTGCCTATAACTGATAAGCCCATTCTTTTCTAAATATAAGTAGATCTTATCCCTCAGTACCTTCTCCAGCAACTTTCCCACCACTGACGTCAGGCTCACTGGTCTGTAATTACTCGGAATATCCCTACTAGTCTTCTTGTACAGGGGACAACATGAGCAACCCTCCAGTCCTCTGGCACCTCACCTGTATTTAAGGATGCCACAAAGATATCTGTCAGTGCCCCAGCTATTTCCTCTTTCGCCTCCCTCAGCAACCTTGGATAGATCCCATCCGGTCCTGGGGATTTGTCCACCTTAATAACCTCTAGCCTACCCAACACATCTTCCCTACTTACGTCAACGTGATCCAGACTAATCAAACTTCTAACTCCAATCTCGACATTCATCATGTTCCTCTGTTGCAAAGTAATCATTCAGAATCTCACCCATTCTCTCAGGTTTGACACACAGCCTTCCTTCATTATCTTTTAGTGGACCAATCCTTTCTCTAGTTACCCGCTTGCTTCTTATATAAGAATAAAATGCTTTGGGATTCTCCTTAATGCTGCTCCTAAAGCTATTTCATGACCCCTTTTCGCCCGCTTGATTCCTCATTTAAGACTTGTCCTACTCTTCTGATATTCTTCCAGGGCCTGTTCTGTTCTTAGCTGCCTCGACCTTATGTATGCTTCCCTTTTCCTCTTGGCTAGTCGTACAATTTCTCTTGCCCTTCCTATCCTTTGCCTTCAACGGGATATGCCTATCCTGCACTATCTTTAACCTATCTTCAAAGTTTGTGAGAAGATTTGTAGCTCCCCTCAGCCTCTGATGCTCCAGGGAAAACAGCCCCAGACTATTCAGCCTCTCCTTCTAGCTCAAATCCTCCAACCCTAGCAACATCCTTGTAAATCTTTTCTGACAAGCAACATGAATTTGACTGGGACAACACTACTATTATAGGGCAAGCGAAACAAAGAACAGCCAGGGAATTCCTAGAAGCATGGCACTCATCCACAAACTCCATCAACAAACACATAGACCTGGACCCAATATACCGGCCACTACAGCGGACAGCTGAAACTGACAACCAGAAGCGGCAGGGACAGACCACTATAAATGCCGGAGGAAACACCACAGAAGCGCTTCACAGGAGACTCCCAAGCACTGAGGATGTCACCTAGACAGGGGACTAAACGTTTGCAACAAAAACTTCCAGCTCGGCGAACAGAACCTTAACCTATCTTTGAAAGCCTCCCACATCTCAGATGTGGACTTCCCTTCAAATAGCTGTGTCCAATCCACATTTCCAAGCTCCTGCCTAATTTTGATATAATTGGCCTTGGCCAAGTTTAGTACTCTTCCCTTAGGACCACTCTCTTCTTTATCTACGAGTATTCTAAAACTTACAGAATTGTGGTTACTGTTCCCAAAGACATCTCCCACTGCAACTTCTACCACCTGTCCTGGCTCGTTCCCCAGTACCAAGTCCAATATTGCCCCTTCCCTCATCAGACTATTGACATATTGCTCTGGAAAACTCTCCTGGACGCTTCTTACGAATTCTACCCCATCCAGACTTCTGGCGTTAAGTGTATCCCAGTCAATGTTGGGAAAATTAAAATCTCCCATCACCACTACCCTATTGCCTCTTCACCTTTCCACATCTGTTTACCTATTCTTCAACCTCACACTCACTGTTGGGAGGCCTGTAATACAGCCCCAACAGTGTGACTGCACCCTTCTTACTTCTCAGCTCTACCCATAATGCCTCACTACCCAAGACCTCCATAGTGTGCTCCTTTAGCAAAGGCGTGATATCATCCTTGACCAGCAATTCATTGGCTGTCCTTGGTCTAACCTGCTTGTTACATCCTCAAAGAATTCTCGCAGATTTGTCAGCGATGGCCTTCCCTTGATGAAACCATGTTGACTTTGCCCTATATTACCATGCACTTCTAAGTATTCAGAAATCTCAACCTTTCCAATGGATCCCAGGACCTTACCCATGACTGAGGTTAGGCTAATCAGTCTGTAACATTCTGTCTTTTGCCTTACTCCCTTTTTAAACAGAGGTGTCACGTTAGTGATTTTTTAGATCGCTGAGACCCTCCCTGATTCTAGCAATTCCTGAAGTTCACACTAATACTGCCACTATCTCTTTCGCAATCTCCCTTAGAACTCTGGGATGTAGTCCATCTGTTCCAGGTTATTTATCCACCTTCAGGCCATTCAGTTTTTCTAGCAGTTTCTCCTTGCTGATAACCACCACATTCAGCTCTGCCTCGTCACTCTCTTTAATTTTTGGGATATTACTCATGTCTTCCACCATGAAGGCTGACGCGAAGTAATTATTCAGTTCCTCAGCCATTTCCTTGTTTCCCAGTACCCAATCTCCAGTGAAATTTTCCAGTACCCAATGTCCACTTTTGCCTTACTTTTGCCCTTTATATATCTAAAGAAACTCTTAGTGTTCCTTGATATTACTGGCTAGCTTACCCTCATATTTAATCTTTTACCCCTTATTTCTTTCTTTGTTGCCCTCTGTTGGTCTTTGTAAGTTTCCCAATCCTCTGGTTTCCAACTGCCTTTCGCCACATTATATGCTTTCTCTTTTGTTATTATGTTAACCCAGATTTCCCTCATCAGCCATGGTCACCTCATCCTCCCTGTATCATGCCTCTTTTTCCTCAGAATGAATCTCTGCTGTGTCTCCTGAATTACTCCTAGAAACTCCTGCCATTGCTATCTATCCTGCTAGGCTACTCTCCCAGTCGATTCTACCCAGCTCCTCCCTCATGCCTCTGTAGTTGCTTTTATTCAGCTGCAATACCAATACCTCTGATTCTACCTTATCCCTCTCAATTTGTAGATGTGGGCCAAGTGCTGGGAAATGGGGATGGGGTGGATGGACATTTTAGCCGACATGGACTGGTTTGAGCCAAAGGGCTGGTCTCCATTTTGTAGGACTCTATGACTTTGTGACTTTAAGCTTCTGAAATCGCTCTTTGACCTTCTCGAACTGCTGCAGTCCCGTGTGGTGAAACTGCTCCCAGATTGCTGTTTGATGAGTTACAGAATTTTCATCCATTGATGATAAGGTGGTGCTGAGACCTGTCTCAGTTATGATCATTTTGTTTTTATATCCCACCCTCAACAGAATAGAAATGTGGAAAGTAGGAACAGGAGCGGCCATTTCGCACTTTGAGCGTATTCTGCTATTCATTATGGTCATGACTGATCATCCTACTCAGTACCCTGTTCCCACTGTCACCCCATACCCTTTGATTCTTTTAGCCTTAAGAACTGTATGTCATTCTTGGAAACATTCAGTGCTTTAGCCTTAACTGCTTTGTCTGATGGAGAACTTCACAGGCTGAGCGCTCTGGGGAAAGAAAGTTTTCTTCCTCTCAGTCCTAAAAACCTACCACATATCTTTAGATTGTGAGTCCCTGATTCTGGACTCGCTGCTCATTCAGAACATCCTTCCTCCATATATCCTGTTAGTCCTGTCAGAATTTTATCGGTTTCTATAAGATCCTCCCTCATTCTTCTAAATTCCAGTGAGTTCAGTCTTAACCAATTCAGTCTGTCTTCATACAAAGGACCTGCTGTTCCAGTCATCAGTCTGGTAAACCTTTGTTATACTCCCTCGATAGCCACAACATTGTTCCTCAGTAGGGTTTCCAAAACTGCGCTCAACACTCCAGGTGCGGTCTCATCAAATCCCTGTACAATTTCAGCAAGACATCCATGCTCCTGTACTCAAATCCTCTCACTATAAAGGCCAATATACCATTTACCCCCTTCACCACCTGCTGCACCTGCATACCTATTTTCAGTGCCTTGTGTGCAAGGACAGCAGGTCATTTCACCTCCTCCTTTCCCAACCTATCACCATTCAGATATTAATCTGTCTGTTTTTATGATCAGATTGGTTCACCTCCCATTTATCTCCATTATCATTCATCTGCCTTAGTTTCATAATGTGTTCACTTTAAGTATTCTGGGATGTAGATTACCAGGTGCTGGGATTTGTTGGTTTTTAATCCCATTATTTTTCCCAACACTTTTTCCTTGCTAAGACTGATTTCCTTCTGTTGCTTCCTCTGATGTGATCCCTAACATTTTAGGGATGCTATTTGAGTCATCCTTTGTGATGCTAGAACCAAAATATGTTGTTAATTGTTCTGCCATCTCTTTATTCCACATTATAACTTCCCCTGTTTCTGACTGTAAGGGACCTACATTTGTATTCACTAATCTTGCTTTCTCTTCACACACAGTTTGTATGTTCCCCACAGGCTTACACTCTTATCCCCCTTTGTCATGGTTTGCTGAAATCTGAACTGCTCCCAGCCTTCTGCTCTGCTGCACTTTTCAGCCAATTTGTTCACCTCTTCCTTGGATTTAATACTATCCCTTTTGGCCATGACAGGGCCACCTTCCTGTTTTATTTTGAGTCAGACAGGATTGAACACAGTTGCAGTTTCTCCATGTACTCCTTAAACATTTATCATCCCTTTAAGTTCTGTTCCCCAATTTATTGTGGCCTACTCATGCTTCATACCATCGTAGATTTTGGCCCCTAGTCTCCGAATCAACTCTGTTTTTCACTCTTCCACAAGGGGCCCCCCACAACAAGGTTGTCAATTAATTATTCTCTTCTCATCACACAATTAAAGTTTTCATGTTAAAGTTGCCATTGTTCCAGAAGACCACAAGACTGCTCTGTCACGAGGGAGAGTGACGACTGGTGGTGCTTTAACCTGAGAGTCACCAACCTTTGGGTAAGGCACAAGGTTGACAACGTGTGACCTTCATAGTGACCTTAGCCAGTATATGTATTCAGCACGTACGCTTAGCGTCGCTCTACATCATAAATCAGCCACCCAGCCAACTGAGCTAACCCATTCCCAGTCATTACAGAATACACAGCCTAGGGTAGTCTGTGCTTCATTTGGTTCCTCAATGTACCAATCTAGAAAACCCATCTAATCCTCCAGGGATGTCTCGTAGACCATATGACACCGGTGCAGAATTTAGGCTATTCGGCCCATCGAGTCTGCTGCACTATTCAATCATACCTGATAAGTTTTTCAACCTCATTCTCCTATTTTCTCTCTGTTACCCTTGATCATCAAGTACCTATCTTTCCCTATTTTGAATATACTCAATGACCTGACCTCCCCAGCCTTCTGTGGCAATGAATTACATGGATTCACCACTCTGGCTGAAGACGTTTCTCCTTATCTCCATTCTAAAGAGTCTTCCCTTTACTTGAAGGTTATGCCTTCGGGTCCTACCAATGGAAATATCTTTCCAACGTCCACTCAGTCCAGGCCGTTCAGTATTCTGTAAGTTTCAATGAAATGACCCCTCTTCCTTGTAAACTCCATCGAGTATAGACCCAGACTCTTCCAACATTCTTCAGATATCAAGTCTTTCGTTCCTGGGATCATTTGCGTGAACCTCCTATGGACCCGCTGCAGGCCCAGCACATCCTTTCTGCGGTATAGAGACCAAAATTACTGACAGTACTCTAAATGTGGTCTGACCAGAGCTTTATAAAGTCTCAGAAGTACATCCCTGCTTTTATATTCTAATCCTTTCGAAATAAAAGCCAACATTGTATTTGTCTTCCTAACTAATGACTCAGCTGCAAGTATACCTTAAGAAAATCCTTGACAAGAACTCCCGACTGCCTTTGCAGTTCAGATTTCTGCATTTTTTTCCCTATTTAGAAAATAGTCCATGCCTCTATTCTTGCTACCAAAGTTGCACTTTCCCATGTTGTGTTCCATCTGCAACTTCTTTGCCCAGTCTCCAAACCTGTCTAAATCTTTCTGCAGCCTCTGAGCCTCCTTAATACTACCTGTCCTTCTACCTATTTTTGAATCATCTGCAAACTTAGCCAGAATGCCTTCAGTTCCTTCATTTAGGTCGTTGTGGAGCCATCCTACTGGTGCCATCCTAAGAAGGACCCTTTTATCTGCACTCTCTGCTTTCTGCTGGACAGCCAAGCTTCTATCCATGCTGGTACCTTGCCTCTAACACCATCCGCCCAAATCTTACTCAGCAGCCTCCTGTGCAGCAGTCTCATTACCGCTGATACAGCTTCAGTAATACATCTCTGATCTTGTTTTCTAGGCCCCTTGAGATAAATGTTAAAATGGCATTTGTCTTCCTAACTGCCAGTTGAACCTGCATGTTAACCTTCAGAATCCTGAACTAGGATTAGATTAGATTCCCTTTGGCCCAACAAGTCTAAACTGACCCTCTGGAGAGTAACCCACCCAGACATATTTCCCTCTGACTAATGCACCTAACACTATGGGCAATTTAGCATGGCCAATTCACCTGACCTTTATGCCTCAGATTTCTGAAGCCCTTCCCTATTTAGAAAATAGTCAAAATCTCTTTAGTTTCCAACAAAGTGCATGACCACACACTTTCCCACATTGTATTCCATCTGGCACTTCTTTGCACTCTTGCCTTTTGCAGCTTCCCACTTCCTCAACAATCCTGTATCCATGCCTCTGCCTTGCCTCTAACACCATGGATTCCTGTCTTATTTAGTAGCCTCCTATGCAGTACCTTGTCAAAGGCCTTCTGGAAATCCAAATAGATCACGTCCACTGGCTCTCATTTGTCTTACTTGCTCTTTACCCTTGACAATGCTGTGCTGACTTTGCTCTATTTTACCATGCAGTTTCAAGTGCTCTTTAATCTTATCCTTAATAATGGACTCTAAAGTCTTCCTAATGACTGCCATCAGGCTACCTGGCCTGTGGTTTCCTAAGTCCTGCCTCCCTCCCTTACTCCAGTGATTCTGAAAGATCACTACCAATGCCTCCACTGTCTCCTTTAGAGCTCTGGTGTGTAGTCCATCTAGTCTGGGTGATCAATCCACCTTCAGACCTTTCTGCTTCCCTAGCACCTTCTTCTGAGTGATGGCACTCCATTCACCTCTGCTCCATGACTGTCTTGAAGGTCTAGTATATCTTCCACTGAGAAAACTGATCCAAAGCACCTGTTCGGTTCCTCCAGCATTTCTTTGCTCCCTGTTACGACTTCTTCAGCCTCATTGGACTGCTGGGCAAAGTCCACTCTTGCATCTCTCTTAGAATTTAGATATATTTTAAAAAACACTTACAATCTTGTATTATTAGCTAGCTTCCTCTCAGATTTCATCTTCTCCCTGCCTATTGCTTTTTTAGTTATATTTTTAAAGACCTGCCAATCTTTTGGCTTCCACTAATCTTCACTGCATTGTGTGCTTTTTGTTTTGCTTTTATGCTCTCCCTGACTTCCCTTGTTAGCCATAGTTGTCTCATCCTCCACTAAGGACATTTCTTTTTCCTTGAGGTGTCTCCTCAATTACCCTGAGAAACTTCTGCCACTGCTGTTCCACCATTTTCCTTGATAGGCTCCTCTTCCAGTCTTCCATATTTCCTGATGAAGGGCTCATGCCCGAAAAGTCGATTCTCCTGCTCCTTGGATGCTGCCTGACTTGCTGTGCTTTTCCAGCGCCACACATGCGAATCCTCTTCCAGTCAACTCTGATCAGCTCCTTCCATGTACCTTTGTAGTTACCTATACTCCATTGCAATCCCATTACATCTGATTTAATCTTTTCCCTTTCAGACTACAGGGTGAACTCTATTATATTATGGTCACTGCCTGCAAGGGGTTCCTTCATCTTAAGCTCCCAAATCAAGTCTCCTCATGCCACATCACTAAACGCCTGTTCCTCAGTCACCTCTAATACAAACTTCTCCAGAACAACCATTTCATAGACATTCCATGAGTGAGTTTTCTTGAGATCTGCCAGCTTGATTTTCCTAGTTCACCTGCATTTGAAGTCCCCTATGATTATTGCAATAGTGCCTTTCTTACATTTTTTTAAACTCCTAATTTATTTTCTTCCCCACATCCTGACAACTGATAGGAGGCCTGTATTCAACTTCCATCAGGGTTGTTTATCCTTTCCATTTCCACAACACACAGATTTTATGCCTTCTGACTCTATCTCACTCCTTGCTGTCAACTTAGTTTTCTTTCTTACTAACAAGAAACCCTGACACCTGTGCCTATCTGCTTGACGTTTTGATAGGATGTCTATCCTTGGATATTATGTTCCCAGCTTTGATCCCCTTGCAGCCACATCTCTGCCCACGAGTCTGTAACTACAACTTTCAAATTGTGCTATGAGCTCATTTACCTTGCGTCATCTATTTCATGCATTTTAGATACAACACCCTCAAATCTGCATTGACTGCCCCTCTTCTCATTGTTGTCCCCATATCTGCTGTGTCTGAAATTAGATTCTTAATCTTTTCCATACTTTCTGTCCTGCAGTCTGTTCTGGAAACTTTAACCTGTGCTGAGTCCACCCCAATCGCACACTCCCTTAACTTTTTCTATGATTTTCACCACATCTGAACCCACCCAACATGATTTAAAGCCATATCCACAGACTCTAGTTATGTGATTCACCAGAACTCTGGCCCCAGTGTTATTCTGATGATGCAAAATCCATTGGAACAGCTCTTCCTTCCCCAGTACTGACACCAATGTCTCATTAACTTGAACCTTTTTTTCCACACCAATCTTTGCATACATTTCTCTCTTTAATCTCATTGATTTTGTGCCAGTTTCTTGCGCAGGTTGTAATCCAGAGATTATTAGCTTTTTGGTTCGATAAGTTGGCCCCGAGCCACTCATATTCCCTCAGTTAAACCTCTTTCCTCTTTTTACCTTTTTCATTCATACCTATGTGGACCACAACAACTGGATCTTTCCCTTTCTACTCCATTTTCCTCTGCAGCCAAGATGTGAGAACCTGAACATGGGCATGCTGGCCAGATATCCGAACCTAATCTAGTCCCATTTGCCAGCACTTGGCCCATATCCTTCTAAACCCTTCCTATTCATATACCTGTCCAGATGCCTTTTAAATTTTATCATTTTATCAGCCTCCAACAGTTCCTTTGGCAGCTCACTCCATACATGCACCATCAGTCGTGGGAAAATGTCGCTCCTTCGGTTCCTTTAAAATCTTTCCCCTCTCTATGCCCTCTAGTTCTGTACAGGGCCCTGGTGAGACCGCACCTGGAGTATTGTGTGCAGTTCTGGTCTCCAAATTTGAGGAAAGACATTCTGGCTATTGAGGGAGTGCAGCGTAGGTTCACAAGGTCAATTCCTGGAATGGCGGGACTATCTTACACTGAAAGACTGGAGTGACTGGGCTTGTATACCCTTGAGTTCTTCTTCACCCAGAGAGTGGTGGCTGTGTGGAATGCTCTGCCCCAGAAGGCAGTAGAGGCCCAGTTCTCTGGATTCATTTAAGAAAGAGTTGGATAGAGCTCTCAAGGATAGTGGAATCAAGGGTTATGGAGATAAGTCAGCCATGATCATAATGGATGGTGGTGCAGGCTCAAAGGGCAGAATGGCCTACTCCTGCCCCTATTGTCTATTGTCCCCCACCCCACGGAAAAGACCTTGTCTATTTACACTCTCCATGCCCCTCATGATTTTACAAACCTCTATAAGGTCATCCCTCAGCCTCTGACTGTACAGGGAAAGCAGCCCCTCTCTTTAGTTCAAACATTTCAACTCTGGCAACATGCTTGTAAATCTGAGCAGGAGTGGACACGGGACAGTTGAGTAAGTGAGGTAATATATTTGGGCGGTTACTTTACCTGAAGCACTACTTCGGTATCCTCCTGTAACCAAAAACAAAGGTTCTGAGTGCCAATTTTTTTTCTAGTTTTTTTAAAATATAGTCTGCTTGGGCATTCAGAACAGTGGGAATGGATGGTAGGGCAGTTGAATGCTCCTCCTGTCGGATGTGGGAGGTAAGGGTCACCACGAGTGAGCCTGCTGATTTCATCTGCGAGGAGTGCACCCAACTGCAGCTCCTTGGAAACCGCATTAGGGAACTGGAGCTCGAGCTGGATGAAGTTTGGATAATTGAGAGGAGTTACAGGGAGGTAGTCACACATCAGTACAGGTAGATGGGTTGCAGTTGAGGGTCGGAAAGGGAACAGGCAGACAGTGCAGGAATCCCCTGTGGTCATTCCCCTCAATAACAAGTATACCGTTTTGGATACTGTTGAGGGTGGGGAGAAACGACTTCGCAGGGGTAAGCCATGGGTGCAGGTGTCTGGCACAGAATCTGTCCATTTTGCTCAGAAGGGAAGGAGGAGAGGAGCAGAGCATTGGTCATTGGGGACAGGCGGATGTAGTTGGGGGCGCAGATGGATTCTATGGGAGCAAGAGAGACTCTTGATTGATGTGTTGCCTCCCAGGTGCCAGGGTCCGTAATGTCTCAGATCATGTTTTGGGGATCCTTGAGGGAGAGGGGGAGCAGCCCCAAGTCATGGTACACATAGGTACTAAAGATATAGGTAGGAAAAAGGATCGGGGATTTAAGGAAGAAATTCAGGGAGATATGGTGGAAGCTTAGAGCTGTAATAAGCAGAGTTGTTATCTCTTGCTCGTTACCCGTGCCACGTGCTAGCGATGCGAGGAATAGGGAAAGAGAGGAGTTGAACAAGTGGCTATAGGGATGGTGCAGGAGGGAGGGAATCAGATACTTGAATAATTAGGGGTCATTCTGGGGGTAGGTGGGACCTCTACAAATGGGATGGTCTACACCTGAACCAGAGGAGTACCAATATCCTGGAGGGGAAGTATGCTAATGCTCTTTAGGAGGGTTTAAACTGATTGAGCAGGGGGTTGGGAACCTGAATTGTAGCTCCAGTCTACAGGAAGTTGAGTGTAGTGCGGTCATGAATATGGTTTCAAGGTTGCAAAAGTGTACCGGCAGGCAGGAACATGGTTTGAAGTGTGTCTACTTCAATGCCAGGAGCATCTGGAATAAGGTGGGTGAACTTGCAGCATGGATTGGTATCTGGGACTTCAATGTTGTGGCCATTTGGGAGACATGCTTAGAGCAGGAACAGGAATGGTTGTTGCAGATTCAGGGGTTTAAATGTTTCAGTAAGATCAGGGGAGGTGGTAAAAGTGGGGGAGGTGTGGCACAGTTAGTCAAGGACAATGTTACCGTAGCAGAAGGGACTTTTCAGGACTTGTCCACTGAGGTAGTGTGGGCTGCGGTTAGAAACAGGAAAGGAGAGGTAATGCTATTGGGAGTTTTCTATGGGCCTCCGAAAAGTTCCAGAGATGTAGAGGAAAGGATTACAAAGATTATTCTGGATAGGAGCGAAAGTAACAGGGTAGTTATTATAGTGGACTTTAATTTTACAAATATTGACAGGAAATGCTATATTTCGAGTACTTTAGATGGGTCAGTTTTTGTCCAATGTGCGCAGGAGGGTTTCCTGACACAGTATGTAGACAGGCCAACAAGAGGCAAAGTCGCATTGGATTTGGTACTAGGTAATGGACCAGGCCAGGTGTTAGATTTGGAGGTAGGCGAGCGCTTTCGTGGTAGTGACCACAATTTGGTTACGTTTACTTGAGCGATAGAAAGGGATAGGTATATACCGCAGCACAAGAGTTAATGCTGGGGGAAAGGCAATTATGAGATGTTTAGCCAAGATTTAGGATACATAAGATGGGGAAATAAACTGCAGGGGATGGGCACAACTGAAATGTGGAGATTGTTCAAGGAATAGCTACTGCGTGTCCTTGATAAATATGTACCTGTCAGGCAGGGAAGAAGTGGTTGAGTGAGGGAGCCGTGATTTACTAAAGAGGTTTGTCTTTTGTCTAGAGGAAGAAGGAGGTTTCTGTAAAGGTGAGGTTGAAGGCTCAGTTAGGGCATGTGAGATTTACAGGTTAGCCAGGACAGACCTAAAGAGAGAGCTAAGAAGAGCTAGGAGGGGCATGGGAAGTCTTTGGCATGTCGGATGATCAAGGAAAACCCTAAAGCTTTTTCGAGAGATGTAAAGAATAAAAGAATAACTCGAATAAGATTAGGGCCAGTCAAGGAAGTTGTGGGAAGTTGTGCTTAGAGTCAGAAGGGATAGGAGAGGCACTAAATGAATATTTTTCATCAGTATTCACACAGGAAAAAGACAATGTTGTTGAGGAGAATACTGAGATATAGGCTATTAGACGAGATGGGATTAAGGTTCATTAGGAGGAGGTGTTAGCAATTCTGGAAAGTGTGAAATTAGGTAAATCTTCTGGGCTGGATGGGATTTATCCTCTGATTCTCTGGGAAGCTAGGGAGGAGAGTGCAGAGACTTTGGCTTTATGTTGTCATTGTCTACTGGAATAGTGCCAGAAGACTAGAGTATAGCAAATGTCCCTTTGTTGAAGAAGGGGAGTAGAGACAACCCTGGTAATTGTAGATCAGTGAGCCTTACGTCTGTTGTGGATAAATTATTGGAAAGGATTATAAGAGATAGGATATATAATAATCTGGAAAGGAATAATTTGATTAGATATAGTCAGCACGGTTTTGTGAAGGGGAGGTCTTGCCTCACAAACTGTATTGAGTTCTTTGAGAGGGTGACCAAACAGGTGGATGCGGGTAAAGCAGTTGATCTGGTGTATGTGGATTTCAGTAAAGTGTTTGATTCATTCCGTGGGCGGCACGGTGGCACAGTGGTTAGCACTGCTGCCTCACAGCGCCAGAGACCCGGGTTCAACTCCCGCCTCAAGGCGACTCTCTGTGTGGAGTTTGCACATTCTCCCCGTGTCTGCGTGGGTTTCCTCCGGGTGCTCCGGTTTCCTCCCACAATCCAAAAATGTGCAGGTTAGGTGAATGCTAAATTGCCCGTAGTGTTAGGTGAAGGGGTAAACGTAGGAGTATGGGTCTGGGTGGTATACGCTTCGGCGGGTCGGTGTGGACTTGTTGGGCAAAAAGGCCTGTTTCCACACTGTAAGTAATCTAATCTAATCTAATGGTAGGCCATTGCACAAAATACAGAGGCATGGGAATGAGGGTGATTTAGTGGCTTGAATCAGAAATTGGTGAGCTGAAAGAAGACAGAGGGTGGTGGTTGATTGGAAATGTTCATCCTGGAGTTCAGTTACTAGTGGTGTACCACAAGGATTTGTTTTGGCGCCACTGCTGTTTGTCATTTTTATAAATGACCTTGTTGAGGGCGTAAAATGATTTGTTCGTAAGTTTGAGGATGACAGTAAGGTTGGTAGAGTTGTGGATAATGTCGAAGGATGTTGTAGGTTACAGAGGGACATAGATAAGCTGCAGAGCTGGGCTGAGAGGTGGCAAACGGAGGTTAATGCGGAAAAGTGTAAGGTGATTCACGTTGGAAGGAGTAACAGGAATACAGAGTACTGGGCTAATGGTAAGATTCTTGGTAGTGTGAATGAACAGAGAGAGATCTTGGTATCCATGTGCATAGATCCCTGAATGTTATCGCCCAGGTTGTGGTATCCATGTGCATAGATCCCTGAATGTTATCGCCCAGGTTGATAGTGTTGTTAAGAAGGCATATACGGTGTGTTAGGTTTTATTGGTAGAGGGATTGAGTTTTGGAGCCATGAGGTCATGGTGCAGCCGTACAAAACTCAAGTGCGGTTGCATTTGGAGTATTGCATACAGTTCTGGTCTCGCATTATAGAAAAGATGTGGATGCATTGGAAAGGGTTCAGAGGAGATTTACTAGGATGTTGCCTGGTACAGAGGGATCATATTATGAGGAAAGGCTGAGGGACTTGAGAGAAGAAGGTTAATAGAGGCATACAGGATGATTGGAGGATTAGATAGGGTGGACAGTGAGAGCCCTTTTCCTCAGATGGTGATGGCTAGCACGAGGGGACATAGCTTTAAATTGAGGGGTGATAGATAATAGGACAGATGTCAGAGGTAATTTCTTTACTCAGAGTAGTAGGGGCCTGGAATGCCCTGTCTGTAACAGTAGTAGACTAGCCAACTTTAAGGGCATTTAAATGGTCATTGGATAAACATACGGATGAAAATGGAATAGTGCAGAATAGATGGGCTACAGATTGGTTTCACAGGTTGGCACCGCATCAAGGGTTCAAGGGCCTGTATTGCATTATAATTTTCTATGTTCACAACAAGATCCAGATTAAATGAGAGAAGATTTATATGCATCCAGTACTGAATACCAGGACATTATGTGAATTGGAAGGCGCTTCAAGGTGATGACGGTCACAATTGCCTGGTCCTCCATGGAGTTGGAAGTGCCTGGTTTGGGAGATTTTGCTAAAGCTGTTGGTCAATAAAACCCGTCTCATTCACCACCTCCTCCCTCCAGCATCGCTCCTCTTCCCCACCCCACCCCCTCCCAACACCACTATCACATGGAGCCCAAGTCTGTATGACCAGATTGAGTGGTAGGTCCCCTCCCTGAAGGACAATAGTAAATCAGTTGAACTTTTATGACAATCTGTAGCTTTTATGGTCACCTTTTTTGAGTGCCTAGGCCCACTCACTACCAGTTTAATTCAGCTCAGTTTCACAAGCTACTTGGTTATGGGAAAATATTCGAGTCTGTTATTAAAATTGGAATAACAAGGCATTAGGAAATACATCATAAAATCAAGCAGAGTCAGCACGGTATTGTGAAGGGGAAATTGGAGCTGACAAGTTTGTTAAAATACTTTGAGTAGGTAATGAGCAAGATAGATAAGGGGAAACCAGTGGATGCAATATATTTCCAGAAGGCATTGTATGTGAGACTATGTCATACGAAAAGAACCCATGAATCCACACTGTTGGAAGTTGTTGGTAAGGGAAGTAGTGAGGATGACACACTGAGATGATAGTGATAGAGACAGCTTAAGTGAGTGGACAAAAACTCAGAAGGTGAAAAATAATGTGGGAAAAAATTCAGTTTTATTCATTTTTGTGCATTTTCTCAGGAAGGTTATGGGAGGTGAATATTATTTAACTAGGGAAAAGGACTGCAGAAAGCTGCAGTACAGATAGAATTGTGGGTCCTCATACATGAATGACAAAAAGTTAGCATCCAAGTTCAGCAGGTAATCAGAAAGGCAAATGGTCTGTTGGCCTTTAAATAAAGGAAATAGGGATGGCTTGCTAAGACTATGCATGATATTAGTCAGATCACACCTGGAATCCTGTCAACAGTTTTAGTCCCCTTATTTTAGGAAAGGCAGTCCAGAGAATGTTCGCGAATGATCCTGTACTTGGGAGAATTTTCTCAGTGGATGAAAGGAATCCTTATTGAAAGATATGATTCTGAGGGGCTTGACTGGATAGATTCAGAGAGATTGCTTCTCCTTGTTTGAGAGTCTAGGACCAGAGGACATAATCTCAGAATAAGGAGTCACTTATTTAACACCAAGATGTGGAGGAATTCTTTCTTTAGGAGGGCACTGAATCTGTATAATTCTTTACTGCAACAGAGGACTGTAGAGGTCGGGTTGTATCCAAGGCTGAGATAAACCAATTTTTAATCAGATGGGGAACCAAAGGTTAGGAGATAAGACCAGAACGTGGAGCTGAGAATTATCAGACCAACCCTGATCTCATTGGCAAGAGCAGATTTATGGGTTGAATTGCCTACTTTGCTCTTGTGTTTTATGATCTTATCTTTTTGTTTTTCTTTTCTCTCTCTCCCCTTTTTCATTTACAACCAGTTTCACAGGGTATTTGAAGAGGAGAATTTGTAGTGGGGAGACTTAAAATCAAACATCACCAGAGTCTGAGAGAGTTGCCAGTTGATTGCAGCCTTAATATTATTGGATCTTGAACATGGAAGGGAAAAGCACCATTCACAGTGGGGAGAAACTGTCCACGTGTTGTATGTGTGGACAGGACTTCAGCAGGTCATCTGCCTTGTCAGAACATAAATACAGTCACAATGGGGAAAGGCAATTCGTCTGTTCCCAGTGTGGGAAAGGATTCCCTCCATCATCCACCCTGCTGAAACACCAGCAAGTTCACACTGAGGAGAGATTGTTTAAATGTTCAGAATGTGGAAAGTGCTATAAAAGTTCTGGCGCACTGAAGTTGCATCAACGTGTTCACACTGGTGAGAGACCCTTCAGTTGTTCTCGCTGCGGGTCTAGATTCAAGCAATCATCTGATCTCATCGAACACCAGCGGATCCACACTGGGGAGAGACCATTCAGCTGCTCAGCATGTGGAAAGACATTCGCTCGAAAATCTACCCTCCTGAAACACCAGCAAGTTCACACAGAGGAGAGACCTTTTAAATGCCCAGACTGTGGGACGTGCTATAAAAGATCTGGGGACCTGATGTTACATCAACGTGTTCACACTGATGAGAGACCATTTAGGTGCTCTCACTGTGGGACTGGGTTCAGGCGATCATTCCAACTCACTGTACACCAGCGATCTCACACTGGGGAGAGGCCATACACCTGCACTGAGTGTGGGAAGGGATTTGCTCAGAAATCCAACCTGCTGAAACACCAACAACTTCACACAGAGGAGAGACCTTTTGAATGCCCAGACTGTGAGAAATGCTTTAAACGATCTGGGGACCTGATGTCACATCAACGTGTTCATAGTGTCGAGAGACCGTTCAGATGCTCTCACTGTGGGAGTGGGTTCAAGTGGTCAACCCAACTCACTGCACATCAGCGATCTCACACTGGGGAGAGACCATACACCTGCACTGAGTGTGGGAAGGGATTCACTGTGAAGTCCAGCCTGCTGAAACACCAGCGTTCTCATGAGTGATGACAGTGGCTGGTTTTTACTGTGAATATATCCCTGTTTCATAGTGTCCTTCCCTTTCTGCCAAAGGGTCTGTATGACAATGAAATGTCACTTTGTGTTAAACATACTGTATCAAGTCTTTTTAATATCTCTAATGTATGTTAGTGCTCTTTCACATTATCTATTTCTGACTGCAGGAATTGGATTTTGCTGTTAATCTTATCCAGGACAGAACCATGTTTCCTGGGACCATCTTCTGTTGGTCTGTATAAATTCCAACTTAGTTATAGGTATTAATAAAGAGATGAACATACAGTTACATCAAGTTTGTGGTAAACGCACAGCCTGTTGAGGCTATCTAATGTGGGAGAAAGTGAGGACTGCAGATGCTGGAGATCAGAGCTGAAAATGTGTTGCTGGAAAAGCGCAGCAGGTCAGGCAGCATCCAAGGAGCAGGAGGGTCAACGTTTCAGACATGAGCCCTTCGTCAGGCTATCTAATGTCTTCACTTTCTTTTGTAGTGTTTGCCCATTGTACCTCCTTCATCTTATATGGAGCTCATGGAGCTCCTTTGTCAATCAGTTTGAGACAATCCAATCACCTGCCTCTTCCATGTCTCTCCTTTCTCTGAAACTGTCTCTAAAGTTCCACCTTGTCTGAGCCCTGGACATGCATTTTTCTCCGGTTCCTCTCCTACCTCCAGAGCTCCTTGCATCCATGAGACCCATATTGTAGTCCCAAGACACACTTTCCACTCAATCACTGAATATCCAACCTGCCATTTATTTTTACGAGTGGCTCTTGTAAAGCTATTTTCTTTTTAGGGTGGTTTTAATAGATCTTAATGTCTAATCCCCATGGGGAAAGGGGACAGACAACTCAACTTTGAGCTGCTCTATTTTGTTCCCACATTCATGCCCTCTGAGACGGTGTATTTGGCCAGCAGACCAGGCAGCAGCAGATAGAAGGCAGCTGAATCTCCCAGGAGGACAGGGTATGCCAGCCAGTGTAGTGGACCAGGTGGGTGGCCTCGGTGGCCAGGTGCTTGAAGATGTCACCCTCAAACGGATTGATTATACTCATGGCCTTGTCGGGATGCCTGTTGGCTGATGTTGTTAACAGTTCTTGCTTTCATGTGTTGCAGTTCCTCTCACCTGAAATCCTTCTTTTGAAATCAGACCTTGGCCTCATCTCCAAACTCCCTTTCCTCCAAAAAAGATCTGGAACTTGGTGTCCCCAAGGATCTATCCTTGGCTCTTCCTGTTTTTAGTGACATCATCCAAAGACACTATGTTAGTTTCACACATCCACTGACATCACCCCAGCCTCACTTCTCTATTCCTCTACTGTTGCTAATTTATCAGACTCTGTCTTCCATATTCTTGGATAAAAATGTAAAAACATTGAAAATTACCACTTAATTTTCTTCCCTAACTCTTGTGTCTATCCTGTTGCAGGAGACCTGAGGGTGAATCACACTGTTCATAATCTGAGTCTTGTATTCCACTACACTGAGCTCCTGACCATATTTACACATCATCCCAAACACTGAATTGTTCAAGCTCCAGGAGAGTGCTCTGCCCTTGATTCCCATCGGCTTCAACAGCTCCTTCATGTCTTAGCCAGTCAATGCTACCTTGATGTGAAGGGTAGTTGGTCTCACTGCATGTCTCCTATTTAGCATTTTGTCCATTTTACGCTAATGCTGTAATGAGATTAAGAGCTGAGTTGCCCTGGTGGAACGCACAGCATCAGTGAGGTGGTTATTGCTGAGTGAATAGTGCCCGATAACACTGTTATTGTTCCTTCCATCACTTTGCTGATGGAGATGTCTGACAAGTGGGAGGCTGTCAAGAATGTGATGATGAGCATTCAGAGGCATTATGTTCCTGTTAGAGTGAAGGGTAAGGCTGATAAGATTATGAAACAATGGATAAAGATATTGAGGTTCAAGTCAGGAATATAAAGAATCTTATTTTAGATATAGACAACGTGGTTCAATTGAATCTTTTAATCATTATATAGAGTATGCCAGCCAGTGTAGTGCATCAGGAAGGCAAAGAGAGGATATGAGGTAGCATTAGCAGATAAGGTTAAGGATAATCCAAAAACATTCTACAAATATATTGAGTAAAATGGTGACAGAGTAAAATGGTAGGGCCCCTTAAAGATTAAGGAGGTCGACTTTGTGTTGAACCCCAGGAGATGGGAGAGATACTAAATGAATATTTGATGTCAGTTTTTATTGTGCAAAAAGAAATGGAGAATTTAGATAGATACATTTTGATGCTTTTTAACATAGTTCACATTACAGAATAAAAGGTTGAGATCTTAGAGAGTATAAAGGTAGATAAATATCTGGGACCTGATCAAATATATCCCAGAATGTGGGATGTAAGGGAAGAAACTGCAAAAACACTTACAGAAAAATTTGGGGTGGTCCAATAGTTTGCGATTTCACATAAACCTGTTGGACTATAACCAGGTGTCATGTAACTTCTGAATCTATAAAAAAACACAAAGAACAATACAGTACAGAAACAGCCCCAAGGCCCTCCAAGCCTGCACCAACACATTTTACCCTTCCATACAAAAACAGTCTTCACTTACAGAATTCATATCCCTCTATTCCCTTCCTATTTATGTATTTGTCCAGGTACTTCTTGAATGCTGCTATAACTATGGGTGAGGTGCCTGGAGGATGGCTAATGTTATACCTTTGTTCAAGAAAGGTTGTAACAAGAAACTGGGGAGTATAGATTTGAGTCTGACTTCAGTTGTGAATAAATTATTAGAGGTGATTTTAAAAGATAGAATTTATGGACATTTAGGCAAAAATTGCTAAGAGATTGTCAGCATGGTTTTATGCGAGGAAAATTGTCTCGAAGTTTTTTGAGGAAGTTACCAAAAAGATTGAGGGCAGAGCAATGGCATAGTGGTTAGTCAGGACAGATTGTCTGTGAAGAGTTTGCACCTTCTCCCTGTGCCTGCATGGGTTTCCTCCCACAGTCCATAGATGTGCAGGTAAGCTGGATTGGCTATGTTAAATTGGCCGGAGTTTCCAGAGAGTGCGCGATCTGGTGGATTAGCCATAGAAATGCAGAGTTGAAGGGTAGGTGTGACGTCCTTTGGAGGGTCAGTGTGGACTCGATGGGCGAAATGGCCTGTTTCCACACTGTAGGGATTCTGCATAAGGTATAGTTAGTAAGTTTGCGGATGACATCAAAATCTGTGGCATAGTAGACAGCGAAGAGGGTTTTCTAAGATTAGACCGGGATCTTTAGCAAATGGGTCAATGCGTTAAAAAATGGCAGATGGAATCCAATCTGATAAATGTGAGGTATTGCATTTTGGTAAAACAAACAAGGATAGGACTTATACAATTAATGGTTGGGTCTTAGTTAGTGTAGAACAGAGGGACCGAGTGGTTCAGGTCCATAATTTTTGCAATTTGTGTCACATATACACAGGGTGGTTAAAAGGGTGTTGAGCACACTTGCCTTCATTGCTTTGAGTACAGGAGTTGGGAAGTGATGTTGAGATTGTACAGCATAAAGAATTTATAAGTAAAACGGTTATAAAACATATCCAAATATATTGAACAAACCTAGATTGTTATTAAGTCTTTAATCTGTAAGAATGGAGATGCAGGTTTCAATTGATAATATGTAAATCCCAGATTTTATTTCAAGTCGCTGCCCCAAGATCAGTATAAAATGACAGAGTCATGGAGATGTACAGCATAGAAACAGACCCTTCGGTCCAACCCAGGCCGACCAGATATCCCAACCCAATCTAGTCCCACCTGCCAGCACCCAGTCCATATCCCTCCAAACCCTTCCTATACATATACCCATTCAAATGCCTCTTGCATGTTGCAATTGTACCAGCCTCCACCACTTCCTCTGTTAGCTCATTCTATACATGTACCACCCTCTGTGTGAAAAGGTTGCCCCTTAGGCTTCTTTTATATCTTTCCCCTCTCACCCTAAACCTATGCCCTCGAATTCTGGGCTCTCCGACCCCAGGGAAAAGACTTTGTGTATTTATCTTATCCATGCTCCTCATAATTTTGTAAACCTCTATTAGGACACCCCTCAGCCTCTGACGCAGCTTGTTCAGCCTTTCTTTATAGCTCAAATCCTCCAACCCTGGCAACATTCTTGTAAGTCTTTTCTGAACCCTTTCAAGTTTCACAACGTCTTTCCGATTTGCTTTCCCAAAATGCAGCACCTCGCATTTATCTGAATTAGACTCCATCTGCCACTTCTCAACCTATTGGCCCATCCGGTCAAGATCATGTTTGTAATCTAAGGTAGCCCTCTTCACTGTCCACTACACCTCCAATTTTGGTGTCATCTGCAAACTTACTAACTGCACCTCTTATTCTTGCATCCAAATCATTTATGAAAATGACAAAAAGTAGAGGACCCAGCACTGATCCTTGTGGCACTCCACTGGTAACAGGCCTCCAGTCTGAAAAACAACACTCCACCACCACCTTTGTCTTCTACCTTTGAGCCAGTTCTGTATCCAAATGGCTGGTTCTCCCTGTATCCCATGAGCTGTAACCTTGCTAATCAGTCTCCCATGGGGAACCTTGAATGCCTTACTGAAGTCCATATAGAATATAGCATGCAATCCTGTTCTCCTTCCTATCGGAAGGATGTTGTGAAACTTGAAAGGGTTCAGAAAAGATTTACAAGGATGCTGCCAGGGTTGAAGGATTTGAGCTATAGGGAGAGGCTGAACAGGCTGGGGCTGTTTTCCCTGGAGCGTCAGAGGCTGAGGGGTGACCTTATAGAGGTTCAAAAAATTATGAGGGGTATGGATAAGGTAAATAGGCAAACAGTGATTACACAGATCTAATGTACAAAATCTGTTTATTAAACAGATCAATATACCATGGGACATTGTGTATCTCTGTAAGGATGTGTTTACCTGGGGTTGGGGAGTCCAGAACTAGAGGGCATAGGTTTAGGGGGAGAGGGGAAAGATATAAAAGAAACCTGAGGGGCAACTTTTTCACACAGAGAGTGGTACGTGTATGGAATGTGCTGCCAGAGGAAGTGGTGGAGGCTGGTACAATTGCAACATTTAAGAGGCATTTGGATAGGTATATGAATAGGAAGGGTTTGGAGGGATATGGGCCGAGTGCTGGCAGGTAAGACTGTATTGGGTTGGGATATCTGGTCGGGCATGGATGGGTTGGATCAAAGGGTCTGTTTCCTTGCTGTACATCTCTATGACTCTATCTACCGCTCTGCCCTCAGCAATCCTCTTTGTTACTTCTTCAAAAAAACTCAATCAAGTTTGTGAGACATGATTTCCCACGCACAAGGCCATGTTGCCCATCCCTAATCAGTCTTTGCCTTTGCAAATACGTGTACATCCTGACCCTTAGGATTCCCTCCAACAACTTGCCCACCACTGACGACAGGCTCACTGGTCTCTCAGGTCAGACAATGCACTTTAGGTTTGAGATCTTGTTTCAAGTCTGTTTGTGTCTTATCCTGGTGTCAGACTGGTTTTCTTCATTAATTGAAGTGACTCAGGAACCAAAATAGACAGTGAGACTATTCCAGGTTTAAATTAGTTTTAGCTGGAGAGAAGGAACAAGCAGTCTATGAGAAGATAAACAACCTTTGAGGCCTTTTTTCTTAAAAAGATCGTTGGAACAGTAGATGCAACCTGAGTTGGTGTTCAGGCTCTCACTAATCTAGGATTTTTAGCTAGCTGTCGGCAGTTGTTGCTGTTGGGGTCTTGAAAAAGTGGAAGCAGTTTATCCCTGTTGCATTAAAGCAGAACGACATATAATTGAGTGTTATGTTAATGCAATTTCACTAACGAGATGGACGATCTGGGGACACTGTTTCTAAAGTGCAAACGTTTAAAGCGTGTATTGGTTATAAAATGATCCTGGCCCCATTAGTTTAAATGGTGCTGCTGTGAGGCAATTTTCTTATAACACGAGCTTGCATGAGAACAGAACAGACTAAACCAAAAGCTGGGGCCTCTGTCCCTCGGATGCTGCATTGCGTGTGAGAACAAAATCTCTTTTCTGAATTTGCCTTTTGCTGAGGGTGTGTTTATGGAATGTTACTATATTGGAACATTTAATTAATAATATATATTGTACCTTTTAGTCTCAAGTTTTACAATAGAGTTGTTAATCCATTTCTTCTTTTTCATTGTATTTAAACTACAGCATTTGAATAAATTGTGTTTTGCTTAGCATAGAGTAGTTTGACCAATCAAATTGCATCTGGAATACAACACCTGACATTTATCTTTTAAAATAAGAAAAGTGAGGGTCCAGTCTACCTTCTCTATTTTGAGGGGATCTGGTCTGATCCATAACCATCACTAGGTGTTAATGGGACTGAAATGAACGAGTAAAGTCAGCAAGTTTACTTTTAATTAAATTTCTAAGAAATCGACATCTGAATCGATCCATTTTACAAATAAAGTGATTACACAGATCTAATGTACAAAATCTGTTTATTAAACAGATCAATATACCATGGGACATTGTGTATCTCTGTAAGGATGTGTTTGTGAGTATCTGCACGGCTTTGTCCAAGTGCATTTTTTTCTATCTTGTGCATGTGTCTTGATGTGACCAACTCTGCAACACGGAGGGAAGTTTGAATGTGTCTGTGTAAATGAATCTGGTTTTGTGCCTGTGTCAGTATGTCTGCACACCCAGCTCTGCCTGCAATGGGACATGCTTTGATTCATCAATTCTAAGTCAGAGTGTCTGTCTCTCTTTCTCTCTGGCCATTTGCTGTTTAAAATGATACAGTGTCACCCTCTGCTGGCTTCCCCTGTCACATCACCTGCACCACATTTCACTGTTCCACTGCATCTGCTTTCTGGCCCTCCAGGTGGATAGATCAATCCTGTCACTTTTTTTTTCTTTTCGCAGCTGGTCCAAAGACAGTTCCCTTCCTCTCAGATACCTTCAAGGAGGAGAGTCCTTGAACACGCACACACTGATCCAGTTTAAACAGAACCAGCTCTCAGAGTGAGCAGAACCTCTGACACTCCTGTTTTTTTTTCTTTTTCGCTTTTTTTTATTTTTCCTTTTTTAACCCCCACACTACCGCCTAACTGCGGTAGTGCTTATTTTTTTCCCAGCACCCATGGGGTGTGTGTGTGTGCAGGTGTGAGACATAGTGAGAGACACAAAGTGCACGAATCTTTATTCAATTTCCACCACCAGGAAGATAGGAAAACACCCGGGTGGCCAGTGACAAGCAGTGCCCTTCACAGCAAAGGGCAATGCTGTGTGTCAATCCTGTCACATTGATCAATTAGGTCTCCAGGGCATTGGTTAAGCACTATTATAATCCATCTCACAGTCCACCACTGAGACAGGGAGCAAGATAGTTAAAGGATGATTGAATTCGGTTTTCCAAATTCCGATCCTTCATTTGCAGGGATACCATCAGGTTAGGATTGGCAGACAGGAAACCAACCCAGTCATGTCAAAATCAAACAGCCACTTGTCACAACCTTCATTGTATTGGCATTTAAATGAGAAAGGACAAATGCTTGTCACTGGGAAAAGATCTCAGATGAACCTCACTGGAAAAGTATTGAGAAACACTCAATCAACTGAGAACATTCCAGTCCATTGACTTTGGAAAAAATTTGGACTGGATTAGACAGCCTGAAATATAGCATTCCAGCATGGAGAAACAGTCCACTGTGTTGGATTGATTGCATAAGTGACAGCATCAATGGGTGTAAATGATGGTGGCAACACCACTAACTGGGGATTATTTCCACCCCACCCCAGAGAACTGGGTGATCAAGACTTGATACAGTGCATTTAACACAAAGTGGATTTGTTTCACTGCCATCAAGAATGGTACTTCCTTGAATTTTGGCATTACTTTCAGCAGAAACAGACCCATGGACATGTGTCAATGATCAACTGAGGAATAAAAAAAACACAATCTGTTTTAAACCACTTCAAAGCAGGTGGGACTTAAGAAAGCAGCGAGCAAAACATATGGATGCTTGAACTTCAAAATGGAGATATCAGGGAGCAAACCAGGGAAAAATTGCTGGCCTCTTTTTAAAAAAAATATCTCTTTCGCTCACAACTACAGGCCCGGTCTGATACCATGCTTCAAGTGTACTAGTTTACAGGTACAGAAATAAAATATTGGTTCCATATTGTGATGGCCTCAGTCAGAAGTCACATGACACCAGGTTATTGTCCAATAGATTTATTTGAAACCACAGTGCTCCTTTGTCAGGTGAAGTGATAAAGCTTGGGATTTCAAATAAACCTGTTAAGACTATAACCTGATGTTGTGCAACTTCTGCCTTTGTCCAGACCAGTCCAAAACCAGCACCTCCACATCATGATGATCCAAAGATTAGGGAGGTGCAATTAAAAGGTTTTGGGAAAGATATGCAGAGGTGACGTGAGGAAAAGTTTAATTAAAGAACAGCAACAACAACAGACCCCTGCCCTGCAGTCATTTGTGCACGTTAGTGTCTCAGCAGGTGGGATGACAAAGTAATTCCTTTCCCACCAGAACAGGTCAAAACTTCTCACTAGTATGTATTCGCTGGTGTCTCAGATGGTTTTTTGAATGAATAAATCGTTTCCCACAAACAGAGCAGGGGAATGGCCTCTCCCCAGTGTGAATCTGTTGGTGTATCAGCAAGTCACATGTGCGTTTAAAGCTTTTCTCACAGTGCAAACATTTGAAAGGTCTCTCATCAGTGTGAACCAGTTGGTGTGTCCTGAGGTTGGATAGCTGAGAGAACGCTTTGCCACACTCTGAACAGGGGAATGGCCTCTCTCCAGTGTGAACTCGCTGGTGTGTCAGCAGGTGGGCTGATCGAATGAATCCTTTCCCACACTCTGAGCAGGTGTATGGCCTCTCCCCAGTGTGAATTTGCTTGTGTTTTTGCAGGCTGGATGAGTCCCTGAAGCCTTTCCCACATTCAGGGCAGATGAACAGCCTCTCTCCAGTGTGAGTCCGTTCATGTTTCAGAAAGTCAGATGACCGGGTGAATCCTTTCCCACAAACAGAGCAGGTGTACGGCCTCTCCCCAGTGTGACTGCGTTGATGAGTTTCCAAGAGGTATGGGTGTTTAAATCCCTTCCCACAGTCCCCACACTTCCATGGTTTCTCTGTAGTGCAGGTATCCTCATGTCCCTCCATTTGAGCAACTGACTCCTCACTCATACACAAGACAGGGATACAGTCTCTCTCCACAGTGTGATATTATTCAGGCTGTGGAACTGGTTCAAGACCTGGCCACAGACAGTTCGCCAGAACTCAACTGTGGATGTGTCTTTGTCCATTTCCAGTCACACTGATGTTTGTAATTTTTCCCCCCACAAAAAAAAACAGAATATCCAATGGTTTTCACATTCAGATCTTGATGGGATGTTTGTTTGGAATTCTTGCTCGTGAATGTGCCTCCGTGATTCTCTGTAAAACAAATTTAAATCAGGAAAAGATGAGTAATGAGAAAGAGAGAACTGTTTAAGACAGTAAAAGCAGGTAGTGAAATGGAGAAAAATACTCAAATAGTGACCATGAAAAGTTACTGGATTGTCATAAAAGCCCCTAGGAGAAAGTGAGGACTGCAGCTGCTGGAGATTAGAGCTGAAAATGTGTTGCTAGAAAAGTGCAGCAGGTCAGGCAGCGTCCAAGGAGCAGGAGAATCGACGTTTTGGGCATGAGCCCAAAACGTTGATTCTCCTGCTCCTTGGACACTGCCTGACCTGCTGCACTTTTCCAGCAACACATTTTCAGCTGTCATAAAAACCCAACCAGTTCATGAATGTCCTTCAGGGACGGGGACCCAGTTGCTCAGGTGTTTAGTAATGCAGCCTCACAGCACCAGGGACCTAGGTTCAATTCCAGCCTCGGGTGACTGTGTGGAGTTTGCACGTATTCTCCTCCAGGTACTCTAGTTTCCTCCCACAATCCAAAGATGTGCAGTTTAGGTGTATTGGCCATGCTAAGTTGCCTATAGTGTAGTGTTCACCCCTAATCAGGGTGTAGATTAGGGGTAAATGTAGAGTAGAGTAATGCAGAATGGGTTTGGGTGGGATACTAAGGGTTGGTGTGGACTTGTAGGGCCAAAGAGCCTGTTTACATGCTGTAGAGATTCTGTGAAATCTAAGACTCAGCCCTCAATAAGGTGAGAAAGCTGAAACTTTTTTTTTAAAATCACAACACCAGGTTATAGTCCAACAGGTTTGTATGGAAGCACTAGCTTTTGGAATGCCGCTGGTGTTTTTTTTAAAACATTATCCACCCAATCCAACACTGACCTCCACAATAAGAGTAGAGACAGTGAGAGCAGTGGGATACTTAAGGAAACTGTTTCCTCCATCTACATCACAGGAATAACTGTGACAAATCATTCCTTCAAAAAGAAAGGTCAAAAGCAGAATGTATGGGGAATCATCGCCTATAAACCTTCCTCCTCCCAGGCATACAATGTCCTCTTGTGGAAACATCTTGCTGTTTCTTTATAGCTGCTGCCTGACAATCCTGCAACTCCTCACTGAGCAATACTGTGGGAGAATGGTCACAGCAGTGAATGCTAGCCTCTTTAGCCTTGCTCATGTCCCAGTTATAAAATTTGATGCAAGTTAGATTAGAACTATTCAGAATTTGTTTTGCCAAAGGAAATCTTTGTGTACATAGTTACTAAAGCAATTCAGATTGATACATTTTTTATGTGCAAAGAGAAACATTGGAGTTTGACTTGCTCAACAGTTCCAACTAACCTGAATGCATTTCTGATTAAGCTGAGTACTGGGACCTATTTACATCTGAGGCATCGGGAGGGTCCAATAAGAGAACTGACCCCTATTGTCCTTTGGCAGAAAGGCCTCACAGTAGTTCCTCACTGTGCCTTAGCAGCAACTGCCAGAAACTTTACTGCATCCCTCAGTAGTAGTTTGTGCCAATCTGTAACACTTGGTTAAGGTTAACTCTTTCATCTGGAAGACCAACAAGTTTCAGGCAGACCAAAGAGATTCTTTCACTGAGTTGATGGTCCTTCAGGCACATGTTTGTCTCAGTGTGCATCTCAGGGAACAGACTGTAGAGCACAGAGTCCTGCGTCAGAGCTGCTCAGGACAAACCTTGACATAAACCACTGCATCTTCTTCTAGACTTCCTTTGCAAAGGCACATTCCAGCAGGTGGTGTGAGACAGTCTCACCCTGGATGCAGTCATTTTAATGGCATTGTGTTGTGATGCAGAGTCTGCGCATCCATGAAGGATCTCACAGGGAGTGCCCTTCTCACCACCAGCCAAGCAACATCTTGGTGCTTGTTGGAAAACTTTGGCTGAATGTCTCATCACCAGAAATGACTGTGTTCAGGGAACTTCCCAACAAGATCAATCCTCTCCTTTTCCCGAAAGGTCTTAAGGACACTACATGCAAACCACTTCCTGATGGACTAGTCAAAGGGGTTTCCCCTGCACTAATTCCAAGGGACAGGTGATATGGGACAATCCAACTATTTGGAGGCTCAACCTTTCCTTCATACTGCCAGGGACAGGTACAACCTCAGTAAGTGGGAACACTTGGTGTTTGTACACTGATGGTCTATGCACAGTTTGATGCAGAGTACGTGGAGGTGCATGGTAAAACAGGGCAGAGTCAGCATGGCTTTGTCAGGAGGAAGTTACACCTAAAAATATTAGAATTCTTTGTCTAACTTGTTGGTTACCTCTTCAAAAGGAGAGCCACTGGATGTGATAATTTTGAATTTCCAGAAGGCATTTGATGAAGTGCAGAACAGGAGGCCATGGTGTTAGTGGCAATGTACTGGCATGGATGGAGGACAAGCTGACTGGCAGAAGGTAGCAAGTAGGGATAAAGAGGTCTTTTTCAGGATGGTAACTGGTACTCATGAAGTTCTGCAGGAGTCAGTGTTGGGACTGTAATTATTCATGTTATACACTAACAATTTTGATGAAGGAACTGAGGACATGGTTGCTAAGCTTGCAGTTGACAAAAGGTAGGTGGAGGGACAGGTAGTATTGAGGAAGCGGGGAGGCTGGGGATGACTTGGAACAGGCTAATGAGTGGGCAAAGAGACAGATGGAATATGATGTGGGAAAGAGAGATTATGCACCTTGTCAGAAGAGTGGAGGTGTAGACTATTCTCTGAATGGTGAGGCTTCAGAATTAAGCACAAGGGGACTTGGTGTTCATAAGGTTAATAAGGGGCGTCATGGAATCATAGATATGTACAGCATGGAAACAGACCCTTTGGTCCAACTCATCCATGCCAACTACATATCCTAACCTAATGTAGTTCCATTTGCCAACACTTGGCTGATATCCCTCTAAACCTTTCCTAGTCATAAATCCATCCAGATGCCTTTTAAATGCTCTAATTGTACTACCCTCCACCACTTCCTCCGACAGCTCATTCCATGCACGTACTACCCCCTGCATGAAGTAGTTGCCTCTTAGGTCCCTTTTTAATCTTCCTCACTTCCTCCCCCCACCACCCTAAACCCTCTAGTTCTTGACTTCCAAGGGAAAAGACCTTGTCTGTTTATAAAATAATGAGCATGAAAAGGATAAACATCTCTAAGGTCACCCTTCAGCCTCCAATGCTCCAGAGAAAACAGCCCCAGTCTATCTTTATAGCTCAAACCCTCCAATCCTGGCAATATCCTTGTAAATCTTTTCTGACCCTTTCAAGGGTCACAACATCTTTCCACAGGAGGGAGCCCAGAATTGCACACTATATTCCATAAGTGACCCTATCAATGTCTTCATCCCATGGAGATCCTCAGTGACATCGATCCCCATTGTCTGCAGCAGCAATAGGTTCTGCATGCGTTTCTGGAGTTTGAACAGTTTTGCCCCATCTCTCTCACCTTCTGAACATATTTGAGGATGAAAAACCTTGATGTTCCTCTTGACTGTTTCCCACCAGTCTGCTTGAGAGTCAAAGAGGGGTTTCCCCCAATCTTTCTGGGGCAACAATTTCACATTCAGCTTCCACATTCTTTTGGCAGCCCACTGGTCATCCTGTATGGGTGCTGATGGCATCATCCAACTTAACGAATTTAACCATTGCCATCAGGAATGTGGAAGACCATCATGTCTGGCAGTTCAGAAGGCAAATGCCATTTTAACATTTATTTCAAAAGGGTCTTAGAATACAAAAGCAGAGACGTACAGCTGAGGCTATATCTGCTCCAATCAGACCATATTTGGAATATTGTGTGCAGTTTTGGGCCCAATATCTAAGGAAGTTGTGCTGGCTTTGAAGGGGATTCATAGAGGGTTGACAAGAATGATCGCAGGGATTAAGGTCTTGTCATACTAGGAGCAGTTGAGGACTCCAGTCTTGGGTCCAACAGAGTTTAGAAGTAACAGGAGGACATGATCGAAATTTAAAGAACACAGAGGCCTGGATAGAATGGAGGTGGAGAAGATGTTTCAACAGCAGAGAGTGGGCAAGAGAGAGAGAGGCATCATCCTGACACATACATTACAGCCTGAAAGTTGTCACCTGCACTGCATAGTAGATAGTCATGGGCCTGTTGACAAGTAGTGCTAAACATGCACTAATGACATAGGTAGAAATAGAGATTATGTCCTGCAGTGTGATTACAGAGAGTTTGGTTTTTAACTTATTTCCAAGCTTTCGTAGGTGATAATCTCTGGATTCCTTCCAGTTCCACGTGATAGTGAGGGTAAGAACATGAGTATATGGCAGATGAAGGTGTGGCTCAGTAATTGGTGCAGGGATTCAGATTTTTAGATCAGATTTTCTCTGGGACAGAGGTGACCTGTTCAAGAGGGACAAGTTGCACCTGAACTGGAGGGGGACCAATATCTTGGTGGCCAGGTTTGCTAGTACTGGCAGGGAAGATTTAAACTAGATTGGCGGGGGTGCATCCTTAACAGCAGGGAGGCAAGCGTGAGGCTGAAAGGAGATACAGTAATCAGAAATAATCAGTTGAAGAACAGGTCAGGCTGGAACACAACAGGGTGCAAAATTAAATCTCATCTAATTCAATGCAAGGCAGCTGACAGGCTAGGTCAATGATCTCGAAGTGGTTAGGTATGTGGACCTGGGATATTATAGCCATTACAGAAACATGGCTATGGGCGGGAGAGCACCAGCAGCTTAATGTGCCAGGGTACAGATTTTGGGCAGGACAGGGGTGGTGGAAGGAGGGGAGGGGGAGTTGTATTTTTGATTAAGACAAGTATAACAGCAGTCATCAGATTAAATAACTAGGGATCATCCAATTGAGGCTTTGTGGGTGGAGCTAAGGGGACAGTGACTTTAGTGTTGTACCATAAGCCCCCAAATTTCAACAAACATTAGAAGAACAAATATATAGGAAGACTGGGGAGACTTGCAGGAGCAATATAGAGTTGTCAGAGCAGAGGATTTTATTTTCCTATCACAGACTGAAACGGCCATAGCGTTAAGGACTTAGATGGGGTGGAAGTTGTTAAGTGCATTCAGCAAAGTTTCCTCAAGCAGTATATAGAGGGTCCTACTCAGGAAGGGGCAAAACTCTACCTACTCTTGGGAAGTAGGGCAGGACAAGTGATGGAGGTAACAGTGGGGAAACATATTAGGACTCATGCCCATAGTTCTATTAATTTTATAGAAGTTATGGACAGGGACAAAACTGGTCTAAGGTTCAAGTCCTAACTTGGGGCAAAGTAAATTTCAATGGAATTAGACAGGAACTTACAGGGGTTGATTGGAGTAGTTTGTTTGCAGGCAAATGGGACTCCGGCAAGTGGAAGGCCTTTAAAATGAGATAGCTAGAGTTCAAGGTCTATATGTTTCTGTGAGGGTAAAGAGCAAGGTTGGCAGGAATAGGGATCCCTGGATGACAAGAGATATTGAGGCTTTGACCAGAAAAAAGAAGATATGGCTCAGCTACAGGCAGCTGAGATCAAGGGAATCCCTGGAGGTATATAGGTGATACAGGAGCTTACTGAAGGAGGAAATCAGGACAGCAAAAAGTGGGCACGAGATAGCCTTGGCTTGGATTAGGGTGAATCCAAAGTGGTTCTGTAACTATGTTAAAGGAAAAAGAATAACTACAGAGAAAATAGTACCCCTCAAGGACCAGAGTGGACATGGATGTGTCAAACCACATGGAGGGGCTGAGATTCACCATGAATATTTCTCCTGTGTTTACCATGGAGAAAGACAAAGGCTTGGGGAAGTTAGTGGTGATACCTTGGGGGACAGTCCATAACACAGTAGAGGTGGTGTTGAATATATTAGAACATGTGAAGGGGAAATAAATCTCCTGGGCCTGAGCAAATATATCCAAAGAACACTGCAAGGGGCTAGAGAAGAAATTGTGATATTTTTGCATTATCGTTAGCCACAGGTAAGGTTCCCAGAAAACTGGAGGGGAGTGAATATTGTGTTCTTATTCAAATAGTGCTGCAAAGAAAAACCTGGGAACTATAGACCAGTAAGCCTAACATTTATGATAGGTAAATTTACTTGAGAAGATTCTGTGGGATAAGATATACAGGCATTTGGAAAGACAGCGTTTGATTAGGAGGAGACAGCATGGCTTTGTGCGTGAGGAATCATGCCTCACAAATTTGGTAAAGTTCTTTAATGAGGAGACCAGGAAGGTTGACAAGGGCAGGGCAGTATGGTAGTGTATATGGATTTCAGTAAGGCCTTTGACAAGGTTCCAATGGTAGACTGCTCTGGAAAGTTCAATCACATGGAATCCAGGGGAAGCTGGCAAATTGGATACACAAGTGGCTTGATGATAAGAAGCAAAGGTTAATACTGGAAGGATGCTTGTCAGACTGGATGCCTGTGAGTAGTGGAGTGCCTCATGGGTCGGTACTGGGCCCATTGCTGTTTGATATCGATATCAATGATTTGGATGAGAATGTACAAAGCATGATTAGTACATTTGCAGATGACAATAAAGTATGCAGTATTGTGGACAGTGAAGAAGGTTCAGAAATTGCAGTAGGACCTTGATCAGCTGGGGAACTGGGCCAAAAAGTGGCAAATGGAGTTTAATATAGATACATGTGAGGTCTTGCGTTTTGAAAATTCAAATCAAGCTAGCAGATTCACGGTGAATGGTACGGCCTTAAACGAGTGTATTGGAACAGAGGGACCTTGGGGTTCAGGTGCACAGTTCTCTGAAAGTGGAGTCACAGGTCGACAGAGCAGTGAAGGCGGCTTTTGGCACACTGGCCATCAGTCAGAGCACTGAGTATAAAAGTTGGGAAGTTATGTTACAGTTGTACGGGACACTGAGGCCACACTTGGAGCATTGTGTTCTGTTTGGTCACCTTGTTATAGGAAGGATATTATCAAACTGGAAAGAATGAATAATAAAAAATACAAGGATGTTGCAAGGACTCGACTGTCTGAGTTATAGGGAGAGGTTGGACAGATTAGGAGTTTTTCTTCAGAGCATGGAGACTGAGGGGGATCTTATGGAAGTGTATGAGATCATGAGAGGCATGAATAGGGTGAATGCACTCCATCTTCTTTCCCAGGGTTGAGGAATTGAGGACTAGAGGGCAACAATTGAAGATAAGGGAAAGAGGGGCCATTTTATTTACGCAGAGGATGGTAAGCATACGGAATGAGTTGCCAGAAGTGGTTGAGGCAGGTATATCAACAACATTTAAAAGGCATTTGGATAGGTATGTGGATAGAAAAGGCTTAGAAAGACATGGGCCAAGTGCAGGGAAATGGGGTTAACGTGGATGGACATTTTGGTCAGCATGGAACAGTTTGGTCCAAAAGGGCCTATCTCCATAGAGACTAGAATCCAAGTGCACAATCTGAGTGTGAAGAGATGCCCATCAGAATTGAAACGAGGAAGAGTTTCTTCAGCCACAGGGTGGTGATTCCATGGAATTCATTGCTTTAGACGGCTGTGGACACCAAGTCATTGAGTGTGTTCAAGATAGAGATAGTTAGGACTTGATTGGTAAGGGGATCAATAGTTCCAAAAGCAAGTAGAAGACAGGAGAATGGGGTCAAGAAACATCATTTATGATCAAACGGTGGAGCAGACTCAATGGGCCAACTGGCACTGGAAAAGCACAACAGGTCAGGCAACATCCAAGAAGCAGGAAAGTCAATGTGTCAGGTATAAGCCCTTCATCAGGAATGTGAAAAGGCAAGGTGGCTGAGAGATAAATAATGGAGTTGGGGGTGAAGGTAGGTGGAAAGGCGGATCATGGGTAGATGTAGATGGTCTTCACTTTCTCCTTGTACTATATACTGCCCAATAGTCAGCAGGAAATTGAGACATTTCTTCGGAGATCTGTTATCTGTAAGAATAAGGTGGTTATGGTAGAGGATTTTAACTTTCCGAACATAGATCGGGACTGCCAAAGTGTTAAAGGATCGGATAGAGAGGAATTTGTTAAGTGTGTATAAGAAACTTTTCTGATTCACTATATAGATATAAATACTAGTGTATTGATCTACCCTTGGGAAATAAGATGACACTTTGGGGCCAGTGACCATAATTCTGTTACTTTTAAAGTAGTGGTGGAAAAGGATAGACTGGATCTAAAGGTTAAAGTTCTAAACTGGAGGAAGGCCAAGTGTGACAGTATGAGATGAGACCTTTCACAAGTTGATTGAGGGCAGATATTCACAGGTGAAGGGACAGCTAGAAAAATGGGAAGCATTCAAAAATGAGAGTCCAGAGACAGTATGTTCCTGTTAGGCTAAAGGGCAAGACTGGATGATGAGGGAAATTGAGGTTTTGATCAATACTAAGAAAGAAGCATATGTCAGGTATAGACAGCAGAGATCAGGTGATTCCCTCAAAGAGTACAAAGGGAGTGGGAGTATTCTTAAGTGGGAAGTCAGGAGGGCAAAAAGGGAACATGACATAGCTTTGGTAAATAGGGTTAAGGAGAATCCAAAAAAGAAATTCTACAAATACATGAAGGACAAAAAGGCTAACTTGAGAGAAAATAGGACACCTTAAAGATCAGCAAGTCAATCTTGGGGGAGATACTAAACAAGTATTTTGCATCAGTGTTTGCTGTGGAGGAGGACATGGAAGATAAACATGGAGAAGGATACATGGAGAAGGAAACAGCAACATCCTGAAAAATGTTCATATTAGAGGTGGCGCTGGACATCTTAAAACACAGAAGTGGATAAATCCCCTGAAATCAGGTGTACCCCCAATCTGTGGGAAGCTAGGGATGGGATTGCTGGGCCCCTGTCTGAGATATTTGTATTATTGATAGTCACAGGAAGATCGTATGAGGAAAGGCTGAGGCAATGTGGGCTGTTTTCATTGGAGAAAAGAAGGTTTAGGGGTGACTTGATAGAGGTGTACAAGATGATTAGGGGTTTAGATAGGGTTGACCATGAGAATCTTTTTCCACGTATGGAGTCAGCTATTACGAGGGGGCATAGCTTTAAATTAAGGGGTGGTAGGTATAGGACAGATGTTAGGGGTAGATTCTTTACTCAGCGAGTCGTGAGTTCATGGAATGCCCTGCCAGTAGCAGTGGTGGACTCTCCCTCTTTATGGGCATTTAAACGGGCATTGGATAGGCAAATGGAGGATAGTGGGCGAGTGTAGGTTAGGCGGGCTTGGATCGGCGCAACATCGAGGGCCAAAGAGCCTGTACTGCGCTGTATTTTTCTATGTTCTATGTTCACAGGTGAGGTGCTGGAAGACTGGAGGTTGGCTAACATGGTGCCACTGTTTAAGAATGGTAGAAGGACAAACCAGGGAACTATAGACCGGTGAATCTGATATCAATGGTGGGCAAGTTGGAGGGAATGAGCTGAAAATGTGTTGCTGGAAAAGCGCAGCAGGTCAGGCAGCATCCAAGGAACAGGAGAATCGACGTTTCGGGCATAAGCCCTTCTTCAGGAAGGAAACGTCGATTCTCCTGTTCCTTGGATGCTGCCTGACCTGCTGCGCTTTTCCAGCAACACATTTTCAGCTCTGATCTCCAGCATCTGCAGCCCTCACTTTCTCTCAAAGTTGGAGGGAATCCCAAGGGACAGGATGTACCACATTTGGAAAGGCAAGGATTGGTTAGGGATAGTTAGCAAGGCTTTGTGCATGGGAAATCACATCTCAAATTTAATTGAGTCTTTTTTTAAAGGAAGTAACGAAGAGGATTAATGAGGGCAGAGCATTGCATAATCCATGTGGACTTCAGTAAGGCATTTGACAAGGTTCCTCATTGTAGATTTGTTAGCAAGGTTAAATCACATGAAATACAGAGAGAACTAGCCATTTGGACATAGAGCTGACTCGAAGGTAGAAGACAGAGGGTGGTGGTGGAGGGTTGCCTTTCAGAGTGGAAGTCTATGACTAGTGGTACGCCACAAGGATCAGTGCTGGGTTCACTGCTTCTCATCATTTATACAAGTGACTTGGATGTGAACGTAGATGGTATGGTCACTAAGTTGCAGATGAAACCAAAAGTGGAGGTGTAGTAGACAGCAAAAAAGGTTACCTCAGATTACAACGGGATTTTGATCAGATGGGCCAATGCACGGTTGACGGGGTTTAATTTAGATAAGTGTGAGGTGTTGCATTTTGGCAAGGCAGATCAGGGCAGGACTTATACACTTAATTGTCACATTCTGGGGAGTGTTGCTGAACAAGAGACCTTGGACTGCAGGTTCTTAGTTCCTTGAAAGTGGAGTCACAGGTAGGTAGGATAGTGAAGATGAAGTTTGGTATGCTTGCACTTATTGGTCAGTGTATTGAGTATAGAAGTTAAAAAGTCATGTTGCAGCTCTGTTCGGCCACTTCTGGAATATTGCATGTAATTCTGGTCTCCCTGCCACAGGAAGGATGCTCAAGACTTGAAAGGGTTCCAGAAAAGATTTACACGGATGTTGCTAGGGTTGGAGAGTTTGAGCTATTTGGAGAGGCTGAACAGAATGGGACTATATTCTCTGGAGCATCAAAGGCTGAGGGGTGACCTTATAGAGGTTCATAAAGTCACGAGTGGCATGGATAGGGTAAATAGACAGGGTCTTTTCCCTGGGGTGGGCAAGTCCAAAACTAGAGGGCATAGATTTAAGGTGAGAGGGGAAGAATTTAGAAAAGGACCTAAGAGGCAACTTTTTCATGCAGCTCCATGTATGAAGTGAGTTGCCAGAGAAAATTGAGGCCTGTACAATTATATTTTAAAAAGCATCTGGATGGGTATAAGAGAATTTACAGGGATATGGGCCAAATGCTGGCCAATAGGACTAGATTTATTTAGGACACCTGATCAGCATGGATGAGTCGGACTGAAAGGTCTGTTTCTGTGCTGTACATCTCAATGACTATCTGGTGGTCTTATGGGTGACTCCAATCTGTGTCTAAATTGAGCAAATCAAAGCATAAAAATACCGTACAGGAGAAATTCCTGGAGTGTGTAGATTTATTTGAATCAATACATTGAGGATCCAAATGGCTTAGCTCAGTTGGCTGGACGCTGGTTGGATGCAGAATGACACCAACAGCACATGCTCAATTTCTGTACCAGCTGAGGTCACCACCAAAGTCCCACGTTCTGAACCTTGTCCCTTGCCTGAGGCATGGTGACCCTCAAGTTAAAGCACCACTACTCATCTTTCTAATGAGAGAGCAGTCCTATGATCCTAAGTAATGAGAAAGGAATAATTGGTCATCTGGCTGTGTGAGGCACCTTGTGGGAAAAAAAGTGATGGAATGCTTCATTAAGATGGAGTGTGACAGTTGATTCTGAGACTAGGGGCCAAAATCTAAACAGAGGAAATTACAATGGTATGAAATATAATTAGGCTACAATAAATTGGAATCACAAACTTTTAAAGACCACTCAGAGGAACTGCAAATGCCTAACAAAATGAAATGGGAAATGTGACCCTGCCATGGCTAACAAGGGATATTAGGGATAGTACTGGATCCAAGGATGGGGCATACAAATTGTCTTCAAGTCTGCTGCTCTTTTTAACCAAAGTTCAGGTTTCAGCAAGAGGACTAAAGCATTGATTAAGAGGGAAAAAAAAAGTCTGAGAATGAACTTAAAGGGAACAGATTAATTGTAAGGGCTTCTAAAAACGGTACATAAAAAAGTTAGTGAAAATTAATACAGGTTCCTTACAGTCAGAAACAGGGAAAGTTACAATGTGAAATAATGAGATGCAGAACAATTGACCACATTTTTTAGTTCTTTCAAAGGATGACAAATAATATTCCTAAAATGCTGGGTAACACAAATGGAGGAACTGAAAGAAATCAGTTTTCACAGGGAAATGGTGTTGGGGGGAAAAAGAAACATGGAATTAAAAGCTAACAAATGCCAGCACCTGGTAATCTGCAATCCAGAGTACTTAAAGTGGCCCAAGATACAGTGGATGCAAAAAAATGTTTACATTGAACACTGAACAGTACTGCACAGTACAATCCCTTCAGCTAATGTTTTACAAATCTTTTATGCTACTCTAAGGTCAAACTAACCTACATACCCTTCATTTTACTATCATCCACGTGACAATAGACAATAGGTGCAGCAGTAGGCCATTCTGCCCTTCGAGCCTGCACTACCATTCAATATGATCATGGCTGATCATCCTTAATCAGTATCCTGTTCCTGCCTTATCTCCATAACCCTTGATTCCACTATCCTTGAGAGCTCTATCCAACTCTTTCTTAAATGAATCCTGAGACTGGGCCTCCACTGCCCTCTGGGGCAGAGCATTCCACACAGCCACCACTCTCTGGGTGAAGAAGTTTCTCCTCATCTCTATCCTAAATGGTCTACACTGTATTTTTAAGCTGTGTTCACTGGTTCGGCACTCACCCATCAGTGGAAACATGTTTCCTGCCTCCAGAGTGTCCAATCCTTTAATAGTCTCAATCAGATCCCCTCTGTCTTCTAAATTCAATGGTATACAAGCCCAGTCGCTCCAGTCTTTCAGCATAAGGTAGTCCCGCCATTCCAGGAATTGACTTCGTGAATCTACGCTGCACTCCCTCAATGTGCCTATCCAAAAGTTGCTTAAATGTCTCTAATGTATCTGACTGTACTCCCACTGCTGGCACTGCATTCCACGCATCCACTCTGTGTAAAGAACCGACCTCTAACATCTCCCCTAAACCTTCCTCCAATGAACTTAAAGTTATGCCCCCTTGCAATAGCCATTTCTGCCCAGGTAAAATGTCCGACTGTTCATTCTATCTATGCTTCTCATTATCTTGTACACCTCTATCAAGTCACCTCTCATTCTTTTTTGCTCCAATAAGAAAAGGCTTTGCTCCCTCAAATCTTTCATAAGACATACCCTACAATCCAGGCAGCATCCTGGTAAATCTCTTCTGCATCCTCTATAAGGTTCCACATTCTTCCTATAATGAGGCGACCAGAACTGAACAGAATATTCCAAGTGTGATCTAACCAGGGCTCTATAGAGCTGCAACATATAGCTTTTAAACTCAATACCCTTGCTCATAGAAGTCAACACACCATACACCTTAAAAACCCAATCAATTTGGATGGCAACTTTGAGGGATCTATGGACATGGACCCAAACATCCCACTGTTCCTCCACATTGCCAAGAATCCTACCTTTAACCCTATATTCAAATTTGATCTTGCAAACAGAATCACTTCACTCTTTTCCAGGTTGAACTCCATCTACCACTTTTTAGCCCAGTTCTGCGTCCTGTCAATGTCCCATTGCAACCTACAACAGCCACCAAACTCTATCCAACTCTACCAACCAACTCTATCCACCAAACTTTGTTGATGACACAAACTTACTAATCCACCCTTCCACTTCCTCATCCAAATCATTTATATGTAAAAAAAAAAATCACAAAGAGCAGAAGTCCCAGATCCCTGTGGAACACCACTGGTCACCAACCTCCAAGCTGAATACTTTCCAACTAGCACCACCCTGTATCTTCTATGGGCTAGCTAATTCTGCATCCAGATAGCCAAATTCCCATCTATCCTATGCCTCCTTACTTTCTGAATGAGCCTACCATGAAAGACTATCGAATGCCTTGCTAAAATCCACATCCACAACTACCTTTATGAATATGTTTTGTCACATCCTCAAAAGAATTCACGAAAGGTTTGTGGGGCATGACATGCCCCTCACAAGGCCATGTTGACTATCTCTAATCAAACTAAGAATTTATGATTTCTTGGAAAACTAAATCAATCTCTCAGCACTCTCTCCAATAACTTGCCTACTACTGACATAAGACTGACTGGTCTGTAATTCCCTGGATTGTCCCTATTCCCTTTCTTGCACAGAACAACATTTGACACCCTCCAGGCATCTGGCACTACTCCAGTGGACAGTGAGGACACAAAGATCATCGCCAAAAGGCGCAGCAATCTCTTTCCTCACTTCCTGTAGACACCTTGGGTATATCCCATCTGGCCTAGAGGATTTATCTATCCTTATGTTTTTCAAATGTTTTAGTACATCCTCCTTAACATCAACCTGTTCTAGCATATCAGCTTGTTTCATGCTGTCCTCATATACATCAAGATCCACCTCACTAATGAATACTGAAGCAAATTATTCATCAAGGACCTCACCAAGTGCCCTCCACTATCCCAGATTGACCCTACTCTCACTCTTTGAGAGAAAGTGAGGGCTGCAGATGCTGGAGATCAGAGCTGAAAATGTGTTGCTGGAAAAGCGCAGCAGGTCAGGCAGCATCCAAGGAACAGGAGAATCGATGTTTCGGGCATAAGCCCTTCTTCAGGAATGAGGAAAGTGTGTCCAGCAGGCTAAGATAAAAGGTAGGGAGCCTGCTGGACACACTTGCCTCATTCCTGAAGAAGGGCTTATGCCCGAAAC
>NC_057754.1:11598917-11659307 GCF_004010195.1 Chiloscyllium plagiosum | reverse complement strand
CTGCAATCATCTTCCTGACCTCTCCGCCCCCACCTCACTCCGGCCTATCACCTTCACCTTGACCTCCCTCCATCTATCGCATTTCCAAAGCCCCTTCTCCCTACCTTTTATCTTAGCCTGCTGGACACACTTTCCTCATTCCTGAAGAAGGGCTTATGCCCGAAACATCGATTCTCCTGTTCCTTGGATGCTGCCTGACCTGCTGCGCTTTTCCAGCAACACATTTTCAGCCCTACTCTCACTCTGGCTGTTCTCTTGCTCCTCACATGTATAGAACGACTTAGGGTTTTCCTTAATCCTCCCCACTAAAGCTTTTTCATGCACCCTTCTAGCTGTCCTCAGTTCCTTCCTGGCTACCTTGTAATAGTCCAGACCCACTTATACTTTTAATGGTAAGGTCCTGGGGAGTGTTGCTGAACAAAGACTTTGGAGTGCAGGTTCATAGTTCTTTGAAAGTAGAGTCACAGGTAGATAGGATAATGAAGAATCCTTTATTGGTCAGAGCATTGAGTACAGGATTTGTGACGTCATGTTGTGGCTGTACAGGATATTAGTTAGGCTGCTTTTGGAATATTGCGTGCAATTCTCATCTCCTTTCTACCAGAAAGATATTAAGAAACTTGAAAAGGGTTCAGAAAAGATTTTCAAGACGTTGCCAAGGTTGCAGGATGAGCTATAGGGAGTGGTTGAATAGGCTGGGGCTTTTTTCCCCCTGGAGCAACAGAAGCTGAGGGGGGACCTCATGAGGGGTATGGATAGGATAAATAGCCAAGGCCTTTTTTCTCTGGTGGGGGAGTCCAGAACTAGAGGACATAGGTTTAGGGCGAGAGGGGAAAGATAAAAGGGACCAAAGGAGCAACTTTTTCCACACAGAGCATGGTGCATAAATGGAATGAGCTGCAAGAAGAAGAGGTGGACACTGGTACAATTACAGCATTTAAAAGGCATCTGGATAAGTATATGAACAGGAAGAGTTTAGAGGGATATGTGTCAAGTGCTGGCAAATGAGACCAGATAAGGATATCTGTTCAGTATAGACGAGTCTTTTTCCATGCTGGATATCTCTATGGACTCTCTGACTAGATGTTCTACATCCCTGGTCACCAAGGTTCCTGCACCCTACCATCCCTCCTTGGCCTCAGTGGGACAAATCTATCTCGTACTATCAGAAGTGCTCCCTAAAAAACACCACATTTCTGTCATGCATTTCCCTGAGAACATCTGTTCCCAGTTTAGGTGCCCCAGTTCCTTCCTAATAGCATTGTAATTCCCCCTCCCCCAATTAACTACTTTCCCATACTATCTGCTCCTATCACCCTACTTTCAAGAAAACGGATAGAGATCAAAGGGAGTGAGGCAAAAATGGGAACAGGCTACTTAGTAGGATGGAGAAAGTGAGGACTGCAGATGCTGGAGATCAGAGCTGAAAATGTGTTGCTGGAAAAGCGCAGCAGGTCAGGCAGCATCCAAGGAACAGGAGAATCGACATTTCAGGCATAAGCCCTTCTTCAGGAATCCTGAAGAAGGGCTTATGCCCGAAACGTCGATTCTCCTGTTCCTTGGATGCTGCCTGACCTGCTGCGTTTTTCCAGCAACACATTTTCAGCTACTTAGTAGGATGATCAGCCATGATCATTCTGAATAGCAGAACAGAAGAATCGAAAAAGGCCTTACTCCCGTACCTATTTTCTTTGTTACTCTTCTGTTAAATGTTTTATATCCCAAACATTGGAACCACGACAGATCTCAGCATAAATCATCACTGGATGAAAATCCTGTAACTCCTTACCGAACAACAATCTGGAATAGCTTCACCATACGGACTGCAGAGTTCAAGAAGGTTAAGAAGGGACAGTGCTTTTGGAAGCTTCTGTACTGGCTGCCTGGCCTCTGATTTTCTATCCAGTTATCAACTGTTAAATGTTGTGAGAAAAGAAATAGAATATAGGAAATAAGTAAATATCTTTGGAAGTTTATCAAAACTGTTGAAATTCACTGCTGACTTCAAAATTAGATCAGGTTTTACCTAGCTGTGAACAACTCATTATCCAATGATTGCACAAAGGCATATAACCAGAGATGAGCAGCAACAGAAACCTCAAATCTCAAAGCGGCACAAATAACAATAAAATGCCAAACAAACGTTCAAGTAAAACTATTATTCAAGGCAGAGAGATGATTGGGGAGGGCAAAGTGAATAAGACAACAATAAATCAAATCAAAGGTAAAATAGAGAAATAGAAGGACATGGATTCAGACCCACAGTAAAAGGAGTACATCATCGCTAGCACGACAGAACCAGAGCACTGCCCTGAAATTGCAGATGAATGCTCAAAAATACTCACCACAAAAAGAGTTTCAAATCTCCTGCTGTAGTCTGCAGCTGGAAAGATGTCAGGAACCAGGAAAATAAATTCTTGCTACCTTCAAACCATATAAATCCCTGGGAAAGGAGATGACAAATCAAGTTTTAGCCGAGGTTAGAAATGCAGCAGGAACGGGGTTCCAGGGGATTGGAAGGAAAGTGGAGTTGAGGTCAGAATCAGATCAGCCACAATCTTACAGAATAGCTCAATCAGCCAAAACAGACTGATTTAGGAGCAGTATTAGGCCATTCGACCCATTGAATGTTGGAGCAGAATCAAATCATGGCTAACATGTTTCTCAACCCTCGTCTCCTGACTTCTCCCCCAAACCTTCGATCACTTAATAATCAAGAACCTATCTCTGTCTTAAATACACTCAATGATTTGGCCTCCAGTCTTCTTAAGACAATTAACCATCCTCTGGCTGAAGAAATTCCTCATTTCAGTTATAAAGTATTGGCCCTTCACTCTGACACTGTGCCCTGGAGTCCTCATCTCTGCTACTCGGGAAAACATACTTTTTGTATTTGATTTATTTATTGTCACATGCATCTTCTTACAAAATATAGTGTTATCACTTTCCCATGCCGTATTAAAGCAGTAAAATAAATCAGACCATTGAACATAAAGGCAGAATAATGAAGTAAAGAAAGTGTCCAGTTGGGAAGTGCTCTGTCGCGGGCCATGGACCTAGTGGCCAGCCTTGAATCCCCTTTGCCTTGCCACTGCAATAGAAAGCAACATTCTTTGGTAACATCTTGCCTCCACAGATGACCTCGTCACTATGAGTCCTCACTGGACCTCACCGGACCTCACCAATACAGATGGCACTCATTGTGCTGTGCTGGCTACCACTTTATAAGTCCACTGTAAGCCCACCTCACCGACGCAGCTGCCATGGATATAGTCGGGTCTCGTACTGCAGACAGACTGGCTTCTTTGAAGCTGCGCTGACAGACGCCACCGTGAACCTAAACTCACCTCCACAGCAGCAACCACGAGATCAGCTCTAGGAGCACCTCGTCACTACAAAAGCTGCCGGAAAGCCAAACTTACCTCTGATGACACCGCCATGAGTCCACGCTGCTGAGCCTAATTCAGTCTGCACTGCTGGGCCCACTCGATGCTGAGGTGAGGGGGCACAGGGTGAGAGAAGAGGGGGGCAGCGAGAGAAAAAACAATGGACTAGGGCTTTACAAGGGAGAAGAACACACCCCAAATCTGCAAACACACACACCCCCATCACTCCCTGGTCTGGTATTTCAAACTGGTAGGCAGCCCACTGACAAAAATGGGCACAGACATTTTCAAAAATTTCAGTTACTAGTGAATGTTCAAGCATCTCCATAAAGCAAACTGCACATACACCTCAGTGAACACTGCAATGATTTATATCCAATAACCTTTGCTTACAGCCCAATTCACACAAAAGACAAACAACCACTGAGTGAAAACGTTGCCCCATAGGAGTCTTTTATATCTTTCCCCTCTCACCCTAAACCTATGCCCTCTAGTTATGGACTCCCCAATCCCAGGGAATAGATTTTGTCTATTTACCCTATCCATGCCCCTCATAATTTTGTAAAACTCTATAAGGTCACCCCTCAGCCTCCTACACTCCAGACAAAACAGCCTCAGCCTGTTCAGCCTCTCCTTATAGCTCAATTCCTCCAACCTTGGCAACATCCTTGTAAATCTTTTCTGAACCCTTTCACGTTTGACAATGTCTTTCCGATAGGAAGGAGACCAGAATTGCACACAATATTCCAACAGCAGCCTAACCAATGTCCTGTGAGGTAAAAACAATGACTGCAGTTGCTGGAAACCAGATTCTGGATCAGTGGTGCTGGAAGAGCACAGCAGCTGAGGGATGGCCTTATAGAGTTTTACAAAATTATGAGGGGCATGGATAGGGTAAATAGACAAAATCTTTTCCCTGGGGTTGGGGAGTCCATAACTAGAGGGCATAGGTTTAGGGTGAGAGGGGAAAGATATAAAAGACTCCTATGGGGCAACGTTTTCACTCAGTGGTATGTGTATGGAATGAGCTGCCAGAGGAAGTGGTGGAGGCTGGTACAACTGCAACAGTTAAGTGGCATTTGGATGGGTAAATGAATAGGAAGGGTTTGGAGGGATGTGGGCCGGGTGCTGGCAGGTGGGACATGATTGGGTTGGGATATCTGGTCGGCATGGTCATGATGAAGGGCTTTTGCCCGAAACGTTGATTTTGCCTGTCCTCGGATGCTGCCTGAATTGCTGTGCGCTTCCAGCACCACTGATCCAGAACCAATGTCCTGTACAGCCGCAACATGACCTCCCAACACCTGTATTCAATACTCTGACCAATAAAGGAAAGCATACCAAACGCCTTCTTCACTAACTTGCGACTCCACTTTCAAGGAGTTATGAACCTGCACTCCAAGCTCTCTTTGTTCAGCAACACTCCCTAGGTCATTACCATTAAGTGTATAAGTCCTGCTAAGATGTGCTTTTCCAATATTCACCACCTCACATTTATCTGAATTAAACGCGATCTGCCACTTCTCAGCTCATTGGCCCATCTGGTAATCTGAGGTAACCTTCTTCGCTGTCCACTACATCTCCAATTTTGATGTCATCTGCAAACTTACTAACTGTACCTCTTATGCTTGCATACACTTCCCAGATACTGACCTTATGAATCGCCAAACAGTTGCAGTCTGGTTAAGCACACTGTCACAATGTCGTCCCATTCTCTCTCTCTTCCCCCGCACCCCATTGTTAACTACACGTTCTTATCTGATGAGTCATGCTCAGTTGAACCTTTTGTTTTACAAAACTCAATACTTAACTCTTTCCCTGCCTATTTATATCCTATGCACATTCGCATACAAGAACCAGCCTGCAATTAACTTCCATCCGAGCCTCAAAAAAAACTTGTTTATTCGTTGTTTAAAACAAGCTGCTATTCACAGCCAAGAGGAATCATTCAGCTCTCACAGTCAAACCAAAAGCGATTTAAAAGAAAATAAGGGTTCTAACACTGACTGGGAAGAGGTTTAACCAGTGACAGATTGAGTGAGTATGACACGTCTCATTGGAGTTTAAAACAAGAGCGATGTGAGGATCTCATTGAAACATAAGTGCCTTGACAGGTTAAATGCGGAGAAGATATCCCCGTTATGTGAGAGCCGAGGACCAAAAATCAGTCTCAGAATAAAAAGGACCCAATTTAAAACTGAGATGATGAGGAATTTCCTGCCAGAGTTGGAACTCCTTGCCACCAAGCTGTGGGGGCAGAGTTCTTGTGTATAGTTAAGGCTGAGATTGATGGATTGTTGATCATTCGGGGAAAATCAATGGTGTCAAGAAAAAATGTTGTAGACTGGACACAAGGAATATCAGCTCGACCATGATTGTTCCGCTATTCTATACAGGGCTCGAGTGGTTGAATGGCCTACTGCTGTTCCTGATACATATGATCTTCCCAGTAGATGGTAGAAACGGCTGTAACCAGTTACACAACTGGAGTAAGTGTGTTCCAGTGAACTGACTGTGGAAAGAGCTTTAAATTAGACTGGTGGGGGGGTGAGAAAATCACACTTCATAGTTGAAAAACAATATGGATATTTAGTCCTTTGGATTAGAATATATCTGACCATCCAGCCTGGAGAAGCAGAAATCCCTACACTATGGAGATCGTGTGGAAATATCAGGACAATGACAGGGATACAATTACCTACCTGAGCTGGCCACCCAATGGTGCAATCACACTGGGGACGGACTATTCCTGCACCGCTCCACGTGCAGGGAGAATTCAGTCAGACATCCAGCTGCTGAGAGCCCTGTAAGTTTACAGGCGGTTACAGGAGTTGTAATCTGCGGGATGATTGCGTTTTATCCCATCCAGTTTCAAATCCCCTTCACGGTGCCTTTTTCCCGCAATAAGCCTTCCTCCCTCCCACCGGGAAACAAGCAGCAGAGGCCCAGATGGAGGGGGGGGGGCTAAAGAAGGCCCCGCCTACTCACTGTGACATCGCTGCGCTGACTGTCCCTGTGCACTACCCTCACCCACTGAATGAAGATGGAGGCCACTGACCGGGGAAAGCTTTAAGCTCTCTGCGGCTTAAATCGCAGCCCCGGAAACAACATACTTGGAGGTTGAGACCTAACGTCTTGCCAGAATATTGCAACAAACGCTAACTTTCACTTTGACATACCGCCTAGACATGAGATAAACGGACATTTCTTAACAACCATCACACGCGGCGCTAAAACACATTCCATTCAGCTCGCGATCCCAGTGAATGATACGCATTTCGCAGCTCCTTGACCACGAGGTTAATAACTTGACACGACCAATTGTGAGACAGGGGCGGGACAGGTTGATCCAACCAATCAGAACGTTGGAATGGACGTCAATCCGGGGGAGGGAAGCAACTCGTGCTCCAACCAATTAGTGAAGCAGCAGACGGGTTTGAAAGTCGTGAGGTGTAAGGCTGTGTCCTGGTCTCAGGGGAGGATGCCTTTGTATTCGTATTTTTTACAGCACATAAAGTGGGAAACATTTCCAAGTCTTCAATTCCAATCAAATATCGCAGCAAGATCCGACAGAGTCACTCCATTCACTAGTACCTCACTATCATTCGCCTTTCACCGTGCGAGGTAAAAGGTTTGTCTGTAAGAAAATACTTCCGAGATCAGTGTCACTGGGAAAACTCCGAGAGATTCGAAATCGTGCTCAGAGCAGTCCCAGAGGATGTGTCTCGGTTGGGGTACTGCACCTGAGGAAAAAGGAGCTGTAGACCTCCTTGGGGGAGCAGTACAGATTTATCCCATTGATGTCTGGATTTATGTTATGAACACAGGCCGCAGAAATCAGTCTTCAACACATTAGAAAGAATGTAAAGGCACAGAAAATAATTTGGCCGATGTAAGTCATTGAATCTTTTCGTTTCCAACCATTAAGTACAGAGGAATGGGGAGCACCACTCATTCTGGAAAAAAAACGTTTTACAGTTGTTACCCCTGTGTCTCTTGCCATACGTTACCCAATCTTTTAGAATTTACATAAATCACTTAAATAGTGTCTCTTGCCATACGTTACCCAATCTTTTAGAATTTACATAAATCACTTAAATAGGGGAATGAAGGCATGGTAGCTAAGAATGGGGGGGAAATGTTATAATGAGGACATAAGTTGCGGACAGAGATGGATAGGTTTAGTAAATAGTAGTATAATGTGGGAAAATGTGAAGTCATGCATTTCGGCAGGAGGAATAAATTAGTGCAGAATACTTTTGAATGGAGTATGACTGACTGCAGAATTCCGAGGTGCAGAAGGATTTAAAGCATGAGTTACAGTTTTGGAATGAAGATAGAGCGTGTAGTGTTGAAAAGTGTGGTGCTGGGAAAGCGCAGCAGGCCAGGCAGCATCCGAGGAGCAGGCGAATCGACGTTTCGGGCATAAGACTCTCCTGCTCCTCGGATGCTGCCTGGCCTGCTGCGCTTTTCCAGCACCACACTTTTTTCAACTCTGGTCTCCAGCATCTGCAGTCCTCTCTCTCCCAGATAGAGCGTATAGTCAAGAATGTTAATAGGCTGCTACCTTTTTTATGACAGGAGTAGAACATAAATGTACGGATGTTCTGCTTTATTTATGCAGGGAATTGGTGAGACTGCATTTCTCATACTGTGCACGATTTCCATCGTCATCTGTCAGGAAATGTGTAGATTTGTTGGAGATGGTTCAAAGGAGGTTTACTGGATTGATACCTGGAATCAGAGGGTTGTCTAAGGAGGACAGCTTGTAGAGGCAATAAGGAAAAGGAGGTGTCAGAATTGCTGATTAATAAAGGAAATTAATATTATTGTAAGTTGTGGTGAAGTAGAATCTGTATAGGTTGAACTTAGAAACACCAGTAGGCAGAAAACAATAGTAGGGTTATATATAGAATACAAGCTGCTGTGGTAATTTGAAGACATTGGAACGAATTTACAGATGCAAGTAATAAGACTATAGCTGTAATTATGGGTGACTTTGATCGGCATATAAATTAGGCAAATCAAATCAGTAGTGATGTGCTGGAGGAGGAATTCTTAGCATGTATATGGAACAGTTTTATCAATCAATGCATTGAAGAACCAAAAAGGTATTGGGTAACAAGACAGGAATAATTGACAACCAAAATGAGCATGGTCCCTTAGGGAAGAATGATCACGATATTAGAGTCATAGAGGTGTACAGCATGGAAACAGACCCTTCGGTCTAACTCATCCATGCCAACCAGATATCCCAACCCAATCTAGTCCCACCTGCCGGCACCCAGTGCATATCCCTCCAAACCCTTCCTATTCATATACCCATCCAAATGCCTCTTAAATGTTGCAATTGTAGCAGCCTCCACGACTTTCTCTGGCAGCTCATTCCATACACATACCACCCTCTGTGTGGAAAAAGTTGCCCTTTAGGTCTCTTTTATATCTTTCCCCTCTCACCCTAAACCTATGCCCTCTAGTTCTGGACTCCCTGACCTCAGGGAAAAGTGTTTGCCTATTTACCCTATCCATGTCCCTCATAATTTTGTAAAACTCTATAAGGTCATCCCTCAGTGTCCGACGCTCCAGGGAAAACAGCCCCAGCCTGTTCAGCCTCTCCCTATAGCTCAAATCCTCCAACCTTGTCAACATCCTTGTAAATTTTTTCTGAACTCTTTCAAGTTTCACAACATCTTTCCAAGAGGAAGGAGACCAGAATTGCACGCAATATTCCAACAGTGGCCTAACCAATGTCCTGTACATCTGCAACATGACCTCCCGACTCCTGTACTCAGTACTCTGACCAATAATTGGAAAGCATACCAAACATCATCTTCACTATCCAATCTACCTGCGACTCCACTTTCAAGGAGCTATGAACCTGCACTCCAAGGTCTCTTTGTTCAGCAACATTCCCTTGGACTATACCATTAAATGTATAAGTCCTGCTAAGATTTGCTTTCCCAAAATGCAGCACCTCACATTTATCTGAATTAAACTCCATCTGCCACTTCTCAGTCCATTGGCCCATCTGGTCAAGATCCTGTTGTAATCTGAGGTAACCTTCTTCACTGTCCACTACACCTCCAATTTTGGTGTCATCTGCAAACTTACTAACTACCTCTAATGCTCACATCCACATCATTTCTGTAAATGATGAAAAGTAGCGGACCCAGCACATCCTTGTGACATTCCACTGGTCACAGGCCTCCAGTCTGAAAAACCACCCTCCACCACCCTCTGTCTTCTACCTTTGAGCCAGTTCTGTATCCAAATGGCTAGTTCTCCCTGTATTCCGTGAGATATAACCTGGCTAACCAGTCTCCATGGGGAACCTTGTTGAACGCCTTACTGAAGTCCATATAGATCATGTCTACCAGTCTGCCCTCATCAATCCTCCTTGTTACTTCCTGAAAAAACTCAATCAAGTTTTTGAAACATGATTTCCCACGCACAAAGCCATTTTGACTATCCCTAATCAGTGCTTGCCTTTCCAAATACATTTGATATGGTTCTCTATGGTAGGCTCATTCATAAATTCAGGAAGTATGGGATACAAGGAGATTTGGCTATCTGGATTCAGAATTGGCTGGCTGACAGAAGGCAGAGAGTGGTTGTAGATGGAAAGTATTCTGCCTGGAGGTCAATGTTGAGTGGGGTCCTGCAGAGCTCTGTTCTTGGGCCTCTGCTCTTTGTAGTTTTTATAAATTACTTGTATTAGGAGGTTGAGGAGTGGGTTAGTAAATTGCAGATGATACAAATGTTGGAGGTGTCGTCGATAGTATAGAGGACTACTGCAGGCTGCAGCACGACATAGACAGGATGCAGAGCTGAGCTGAGAAATGGCAGATGGAGTTCAACCTGGATAAATGTGAAGTAATGCATTTTGGAAGGTCGAACCCGAATGCTGAATATCAAATTACAGACTGGATTCTTGACAGTGTGCAGGAACAGAGGGATCTGGGTTTGCAAGTACATAGATCCCTCAAAGTTGCCACCCAACTGTGTCCAGTTCTGGTCGCCCTACTATAGGAAAGATACAGAGGCTTTGGAGAGGGTGCAAAGAAGGTTTACCAGGACTGGACGGCTTGCCTAATGAAGAGAGGTTGAATAAGCTCGGACTTTTCTCTCTGGAGAGAAGGAGGAAAAGAGGAGACCTGATTGAGGTGTACAAAATAATGAGTGGAATGGATAGAGTCAATAGCCGGAGACTTTTCACCAGGGCAGAATGACTTTTATAAGGAGTCATAGTTTGAAGAAATTAGGAGGAAGGTATAAAGGAGACATCAGAGGTAGGTTCTTTACGCAGAGAGTTGTGAATGCATGGAATGCGTTGCCAGCTGTGGTGGTGGAAGCAGAGTCATTGGGGACATTTAAGCGACTGCTGGACATGCACATGGATGGCAGTGAGTTGGGGAGTGCGTAGGTTAAGTTACTATATTTTACATTTGGATTAAACCTCCGCACAGCATTGTGGGTGAAAGGGCCTATTCTGTGCTGTACTTTTCTAGGATCTATGTACATCCTGTCCCTCAGGATTCCCTCCAACAACTTGTGCACCACCGATGTCAGGTCACTAGTCTGTAGTTCCCTGGCTTGTCCTTAGCATCTTTCTTAAACAGTGGCACCACGTTAGCCAACCTCCAGTCTTCCGGCACCTCACCTGTGACTATTGATGATGCAAATATCTCAGCAAGAGGCCCAGCAATCATTTCTCTAGCTTCTCACAGAGTTCTGGGGTACACCTGATCAGGTCCTAGGGATTTATCCACCGTTATGCATTTCAAGACATCCAGCACTTCCTCCTCTGTAATATGGACATTTTGCAAGGTGTCACCATCTATTTCCCTACATTCTATCTTCCATATCCTTTTCCACAGTAAATACTGATGCAAAATACTCACTTAGTACCTTTCCCATTTTCTGCGTCTCCACACAAAGACCACCTTGCTGATCTTTGAGGGGCCCTATTCTCTCGCTCGCTACCCTTTTGTCCTTAATGTATTTGTAAAAACCCTTTAGATTTTCCTTAATTCTATTTGCCAAAGCTATCTCATGTCCCCTTTTTGTCCTCCTGATTTCCCTCTTAACTATACTCCTACTGCATTTATACTCTTCTAAGGATTCATTCGAACTATCCTGTCTATACCTTACAAATGCTTCCTTCTTTTTCTTAACAAAACTCTCAATTTCTTTAGTCATCCAGCATTTGCTATATCTACCTGCCTTTCCTTTCACCCTAACAGGAATATGCTTTCTCTAGATTTTCGTTATCTCATTCCTGATGGCTTCCCATTTTCCAGCCGTCCCTTTACCTGCGAACATCTGCCCCCAGTCAGCTTTTGAAATTTCTTGCCTAATATCATCAAAATTAGCCTTTCTCCAAGTTAGAACTTCAACTTTTAGAACTGGTCTATCCTTTTCCATCAGTATTTTAAATCTAATGGAATTATGGTCACTGGCCCCGATAGTGAAGAAGGCATTTGGTATGCTTTCTTTTATTGGACAGTGCATTGAGTTAGGAGTTGGGAGGTCATGTTGCGGCTGTGCAGCACATTGGTTAGGCGAATTTTGAAATATTGTGTGGAAGTCTGGTCTCCTTCCCTTCGGAAGAATGTTGTGAAACTTGAAAGGGTTCAAAAAATTTACAAGGGTGTTTGAGCTACAGGGAGAGACTGAATAGGGGTGGCATGGTGGCTTAGTGGTTAGCACCGCTGCTTCACAGTGCCAGGGACCCGGGTTCGATTCCAGCCTCGGGTGACTGTCTGTGTGGAGTTTGCATATTCTCCCCGAGTCTGCTTGTGTTTCCTTCCGCAATCCAAAGATATGCAGGTCAGGTGAATTGGCCATGTTATATTGCCCATCATGTTAGTCCGGGTAAATGTAGGGGAATAGGTCTGGGTGGGTTACTCGTTGGAGGGTCGGAGTGGACTTGTTAGGCCGAATGGCCTGTTTCCATGCTGTAGGGAATCTAATCTAAGCTGGGGCTGTTTTCTGTGGAGAATTGCAGGCTGAGGGATCACCATATAGAGGTTTATAAAATCATGAGGGGCATGGATAGGATAAATCGACAAAATCTTTTCCCTGGGGTGGGGGGAGTCTAGAACTAGTGGGCATAGCTTTAAGGTGAGAGGGGAATGATATAAAAGTGACCTCAGGACCAACGTTTTCACGCAGAGAATGCTGCATGTATGGAAAGTGCTGCTATAAGAAGTGGTTGAGGCTGGTACATTTGCAGCATTTAAAAGGCATCTGGATGGGTATATGAATATAAGGGGTTTGGAGGGATAAGTGCCAGCAAATGGGACTAGATTAGGTTTGGATTCTGGACGGCATGGATGATTTGGACCAAAGGGTCTGTTTCCTTGCTGTACATCCCAATGACTCTATGTGCGCTTGTGAATCTAAGGCATATAAGGCTGTGGCCAAGTGTTGGAAAATGGGATTAGAATAGTTTGGTGGTTGTTTTTAACCTGCCCAGAACGGTAGGCCGAATGGCCTTTTTCTGTGCTGTAGATCTCTGAGACTCTTTGGGCATGAAGCCTGTTGAAGCCACTCACCATCCTGACTTGGAATATATCTCTGTTCCTTCAGTGTTGCAGGGTCAAAATTCTGGAATTCCTTCCCAAACATTATTGTGGGTCTATCTACAGCTCATGAATTACAGCGGTTCAAAACGACAGCTCAGCATCCCATTCTCAAAGGCAAGTCAGGACAGCAATAAAGCTTCCGGAGATGCCCATGTCCCATGAGTGATTTTTTTTTTAAAGCATTATCGAGACCAAATGGGAATGTGGATTTCAAGCCTAAATCATTAACCTGTTGTTAGATTTGAGACGGCCCAGGGAATCCCTTGTGGACTCAGACCTGTAAAGCCTCTCTCGGTTCGTCCCAGAGATCATACTCTTTGGAAGTCTGGAATAAAAGTCTCTTACAGACAGTTTAGTTTAATTTTAGTCATCCCCTTTATTCACTAATAGCAATATAACACTGATACCTATAAGCTAAACTAATTAGGTTCTCATAACCTCGGAGAGTAGGGTACCAGCTCTTCAAGTGCCCCAGCAGGCTACTCCGATGTACTGCTACAAAGTGGCTTCCTTTATACAAAAGTTAACAGATAAGTGAAAGACAATAATTCGTAAGGAAGAAACGTTAAATTGACAAGTCTGTGTACGCTTGACTAATTGGCAGCACAGTGGCACAGCAGCTAGCACTGCTGCCTCACAGCGCCAGAGACCCAGGTTCAATTCCCGCCTCAGGCAACTGTCTGTGTGTCGTTTTGAACTGCTGTAATTCATTCTCCCTCTGTCTGCGTGGGCTTCCTCCGGGTGCTCTGGTTTCCACCCGCAGTCCAAAAATGTGCAGGTTCAGTGAATTGGCCATGTTAAATTGCCCGTAGTGTTAGGTGAAGGGGTAAATGTAGGGGAGTGGGTCTGGGTGGGTTGCTCTTCGGAGGGTCGGTGTGGACTTGTTGGGCCGAAGGGCCTGTTTCCACACTGTAAGTAATCTAATCTAATCTAATCACATCACTCCTACAAGCCCTAAACCATTCATCAGGTGGGAAAAACATACCCAGCCAAATTAGGTGCCTGCTAGCAAGATAAACTCCTATCATAAAGAGGTACCAGTCTGAGCTAATTGGAGAGTTCATAAGGTAAACTTGCACAGTTGACGTCTGATACAATTTTTTTAATTTCAAAACATACTTTATTCATAAAATATTTTGATGCTCTGTACAGTTGGTCATGCCATACATACGTAAACATTCCATTTCTTTGCATACAGAGATCAGAATTTATCATTTGTATATACAGGTCTGTACGTTTATCAATCATATATCCATATATTTAGCTGAGGCGTCAGCAGAGCCCAAATGACTGCATGGGCCCCCTGTTCTTCTTAGGCAGACAGATGTTACATGGTGGTTTTTCCCCTCCCTCTGACATCTCCCCTATACCTTCCTCCAGTCACCTTAAAATTATGGCCCCTTGTGACAGCCATTTTAGCCTTGCGGGGAAGTCTCTGGATATCTACTCTACCTATGCCTCTCATTACCTTGTATACCTCTATCGAGTCACCTCTGTTCTTTCTTCTCTCTGGTGTGAAAAGACCAAGCTCACTCAACCTCTCTAAATAAGTCAAGCCCTCCAATCCAGGCAGCATCCTGGTAAATCTCCTCTGCACCCTCTCAAAAGCATCTACATCCTTCCTACAATGAGGAGACCAGAACTGAACACAATATTCCAAATGTGATCAAAACAAGGTTTTATAGAGCTGCAGCAAAACCTGGCAGCTCTTAAATTCAGTCCCCCTGTTAATGAAAGCCAAAACACCATACGCCTTCCTAACAACCCTATCAACTTGGGTGGCAACTTTGAGGGATCTCTGTATGTTCCACCACACTGCTAAGAATCCTGTCCTTAACTCTGTATTCAGCAATCAAATTCAACCTTCCAAAATGAATCAGTTCACATTTATCCAGGTTGAACTCGTTCTGCCACTTCTCAGTCCAGCTCTGCATCCTGTCAATATCTTGCTGCAGCCTGCAACAGCTCTCTACACTGTCTACAACACACCAACCTTTGTGTCATCGGCAAACTTGCTAACGCTTCCACTTCTTCATTCAAGTCATTTTTAAAAACTACAAAGAGCAGAGGCCCAAGAGTGGCTATCCACTCTATCTATGCCTCACCATCTTGTACACCTCTGTCAAGTCACCCCATCTTTCTTTGCTCCAATGAGAAAGGCCCCAGCTCCCTCAACCTTTCTTCATAAGACATGCCCTCCACTCCAGGCAGCATCCAGGTAAATATCCTCTGCACCCTATCTAAAGCTTCCACATTCTTCGTATAATGAGACAACCAGAACTGAACACAAGATTCCAAGTATGATCTAACCAGGGCTTTACAGAGCTGAAGCATAACCTGACAGCCCTTAAACTTAATCCCCCTGCTAATGAAAGCCAACACACCATATGCCTTCTTAACAACCCTTGGGTGGCAAGGTTATCCTGTTTTCCTACCTCTCTTCCCAGTGTTTTTTCTAACCCACCAACACTGCGATTTCATGTGGCCTATTTTATTGCAGTGAAAACACCAGAGCTTTTTAAACTTCTCTTTCCCCTTCATGAGTTTCCTTTATATCCTGTGTTAAGCTATCTTTATTATCTTCACTGAGATCTACTGTTTCCTCACCACATGAAGATTTCTCTTTTCCCCAATTTCTATCCCTCCCGGATTGAAATTGATCCTCTGAAGCCAAACTTTGATGTATGAATCAACTCATAATCATCAGCCATTTCAGCTGCTAATCTTGCCGTTTTAACTCTCTGCTTTTCCATGTGAGTTGTCACCACCTCAGGAAGTGAATTTTTGAACTCCTTCAAAATAATCATCTCCCTCAGAGCTTCATATGTTTGATCTATTTTTAATGCTCTTACCCATCCATCAAAATTGTGTTGTGTGATCCTTACAAACTCAATGTATGTTTGACCAAGGTCCCTCCTTAGATCTGGCACAAGCTTATATGCACTTAAGATGGCTTTCTTCACCTCCTCATTAGCCCCAGATACCTCCTCTGATAGTAAGGCAAATACCTCACTAGCTCTACGTACCAGCTTTGTTTAGATCAACAAAACCCACATGGTATCTGGCCAATTCATTTGTTTAGCTACCTTCACAAATGAGATGAAAAAGGCTTCTATATCCTTCTCATCAAATTTGACACTTGTTTTTCTGAGACCCTCCACCAACACCAAGACAAAGTATTCGTATAGGACCTCACCTACCTCTTTTTCATTACCCCTTTTAGGCCTTCTAATTCCTTGTTTAAGTTATTTCCTACATTCCTGATGCACTTGCTTTATCAGGGCCCATCTTCCTGGACTTTCCATATGCTGCTTTTCCTTTTTGACAAAGGTCACAAGATTTCTGGTCTTCCAAAGTTCATGTAACTTGCCACACACATCCTTCGTTCTGACAGGAACATGCCACTCTGAACTCTTATCAACTGCTGTTTGAAATACCCCCACATGTCCATAGTGGATTTACCCTGAAACAGCTGCCTCAATCAAAATTCGTCAGTTCCTGCCTAATATTGTAGTGTAGTGTAAAGGGGTGGCACGGTGACTCAGTAGTTAGCACTACTGCCTCACAGTGCCAGGGACTTGGGTTCAATACCAGCCTTGGGTGACTGTGTGGAGTTTGCATATTCTCCCCGTATCTGTGTGGGTTTCCTCAGGTCAGGTAATTGGCCATGATAAATTGCCCAGTGTTAGGCGCATTTGTCAGAGGAAAATGGGTCTGAGTGGGTTACTCTTCAGAGGGTAGGTATGGACCTGTTGAGCCAAATGGCCTGTTTCCACACCATAGGGAATAAAATTTAAAAAGTAGTTCGTCTTCACCCAAGGACACCCTACTCCTTATCCATGAGTATCTTAAAACTGTAATGTAGGGGTGCCTGGAGTGGACGAAGTTAAAAATCACACAACACCAGTTAGCAGTGCTCCCAAGTGCCAAAACCTTACTGAGTTCTTTGAGAAGGTGATCAAACAGGTGGATGAAGGTAAAGTGGTTGATGTGGTGTACGTGGACTTCACTAAGGCATTTGATAAGGTTCTCCACGGGAGGCTATTGCACAAAATATGGAGGCATGGGATTGAGAGTGATTTAGCGGTTTCAGCCTGGAATTTAGTTACTCGTGGTGTACCACAAGGATCTGTTTTGTGGCCACTGCTGTTTGTCATTTTATATAAATAACCTGGATGAGGGCATAGAAGGACGGGTTAGTAAATTAGCGGACAACACTAAGGTCGGTGGAGTTGTGGATAGTGCCGAAAAATGTAGCAGTTACAGAGGGACACAGATGAGCTGCAGAACTGGGCTGAGAGATAGCAAGTGGAGTTTAATGCGGAAAAGTATGAGGTGCTTCACTTTGGAAGGAGCAACAGGAATAAAGAGTACTGGGTTAATGGTAAAATTCTTGGTAGTGTAGATGAGCAGAGAGATCTTAGTGTCCAGGTACATAGATCCTTGAAAGTTGCCACCCAGGTTGATAGGGTTGTTAAGAAGACGTAAGGTGTGTTAGCTTTTATTGGTCGAGGGATTGAATTTCAGAGCCACGAGGACATACTGCAGCTTTACAAAACTCTGGTGCAGCTGCACTTGGAATTTTGTGTACAGTTCTGGTCACCACATTATAAGAAGAATGTAGAACCTTAACAGGATGTTGCCTGGTATGGAGGGAAGGTCTTACAAGGAAAGGCTGAGGGACTTGATGCTGTTTTCGTTAGAGAGAAGAAGGTTGAGAGGTGACATAATTTAGACATATAAGATAATCAGAGGGTTAGATAGGGTGGACAGTGAGAGCTTTTTTCCTCAGATGGTGATGGCTAGCATGAGTGGACATAGCTTTAAATTGAGGGATAGCAGATATAGCACAGATGTCAGAGGTGGCTTCTTTACTCAGAGAGTAGAAGAGGCGTGGAATGCCCTGCCTGCAACAGTAGTAGATGCGCCAACTTTAAGGGCATTTAAATGGTTGTTGGATAGACATATGGATGAAAATGGAGTAGGGTAGGATAGACGGGCTTCAGATTGGTTCCACAGGTCGGCGCAACATTGAGGTCCGAGGGCCCGTACTGTACTTTAATGTTCTTTGCTCTATGTTCCATGTTTAATATATGTAGTTGATTGCTCTGCCATTTCTTTATTTCACATGATAACTTCCCCTGTTTCTGTTGATACGGGTTTTCATTAATCATTTCTTTCTCTTCATATAACTTTTAGAAGCTTTTCCCTTTAGTTTGTATATTCTCTGTAAGCTTATTTTTATTCTTAACTTTCCCATCTTAATCAATGCCTTATTCTTCTTTTGCTAAAATCTGAATTGCTGCCAGTTTTCATGTCTGCTGCTCTTTTTGGCCAATTTGTACGCCCCTTCCTTGGATCCATTGCTGTCCCTAATATTCCTTGTTAGCCATGGCAGGGCCACCTTTCCCATTTTATTTTGTGCCAAACAGGAATGAACAACAGTTGTAGTTCCTTCACGTGCTCTTTAAATGTTTGTCCTCCCTTTATGTTCTGTCCCCCAATTTATTGTAGCCTGCTAATGCCTCACACCATTGTAATTGCCTCTATTTAGATTTTAGCCCCTCGTCTCAGAATCAACTCTGTCACTCTCCATCTTAATGTCGAGTTCTGAGTTCTGACTGAATTCTTCAGTCTCCTACAAGGGGCCTCATACAGCTAGATTGCCAATTCTTCCCTTTTCGTGACATAATTAACATTTTGAAATTAAAGTTGCTTTAGTACTAGAAGACCATAGGACTGTTTTCTCACTTGAGAGAGAGAGAGATGGCTAATGTTGCTTTAACATGAAGGTTACCATATCTCACGCAATGGGCAAGTTTAGGAATGTGGGACCTTCATGGTGACCTCAGCCGAAACAGAGATTGAGCACATGCTGTTGCATCACTCTGCATCACAAACCAGCTGGCCAGCCAACTCAGTTAACCCACCCCTGGCTATTACACCGTAGGCACTTGAATATGGACTTCATTTGAGCCCGCAATGTATCAATCCAGAAAACCATCTCATACACACTCCTGGAATGTCTCCTCTATCGTATTGTTACTGATGTGATTTGCTCAATTTACGTGCAGATTGAAGTCACCCAGAATAACTATAAGATATCAGAACAGAATTAGGCCATTTGGCCCACCAAGTCTGCTCCACCATTTGATCATGGTTGCTATGTTGCTCAACCCCCTTCTCCTGTCTTCAGCCTTCTCACATAACCATTGATCCCCATACCAGTCAAGAACAGATCTACCTCTGTCTTGAATACACTTAATTACTTGGCCTCCACAGCTCTCTCAGGCAATGAGTTCCACAGAATTGCCACCCTCTGACTGAAGAAACTACTCTTCATCTCAGTTCTAAAGTATTGTCCCTTCACTCTGAGGCAGTGCCCTCGGATCCTGGTCTCTCCTATGAGTTGAAACATCTCCTCTACCTCCATTCTATGCAGGCCTCTCAGTATACTTCTGTAAATTTCAATCATATCGACCTTATACTTTTAACTCCATTGAATACATAGTCTGATTCTTCAACTGGTACATGTGTGACAAGTCCTTCATCCCTGGGATCATATAGTAAACCTTTTCTAGACTCCTCCAATGCTAGCACATCCTCTGGAATACTGTGTGCTGTTTTGGTTGCCCTGTTATAGGAAGCATATTAAAAAACTGGAGTGACTTTGGAAAAGATTTTCCAAGACTTTTGCTGGAAATGGAAGGCGAGTTTTAAAATTGCTGGTTAGGCTGAAACCTTTTTCACGGGCATGTAGGAGGTTGAGAGATGACCTTATGGAGGTTTATAGAATCATGAGGGGCATAGATAAGATGAATAGCCAAGGTCTTTTCCCATGGTGGGGGAGTTCAAAACTAGGAGGCATGTTTTTAAAGTGAGAGGAGAAAGATTTAAAAGGGAACTGAGGGGCAACTTTTTTACACAAAGAATAGTTTGTGTGGAATGAATTGCCAGAGGAAGCGGTAAATGCACATACAGTTACAACATTTACAACAATTAGCTAAGTACATGAATAGGAGAAAGTGAGAACTGCAGATACTGGAGATCTGAGTCGAGAGTGTGGTGCTGGAAAAGCACAGCAGGTTAGGCAGCATCCAAGGAGTAGGCTTTGGGAATATTGATCACAATTCCATAAGTTTTAGAATGCTCATGGATAAAGACTACAGTGATTCAAAAGGAAGAGTGCTAAATTGGGGGAAGGCCAACTGTACCAAAATTTGGCAGGAGCTGGGGAATGTAGATTGGGAGCAGTTGTTTGAAGGGAAATCCACATTTGACATGTTGGAGGCTTTTAAAGAGAGGTTGATTGGATTTCAGGAGAGCTATGTTCCTTTGAAAATTAGGGATAGAAATGGCAAGATTAGGGAACCATGGATGACGGTTGAAGTTGAGACTAGCCAAGAGGAGAAAGGATGTGTACATAAGGTTTAGGCCACTGAAGACAGACGAAGCTTTGGAAGAATATCGGGAATGTAGCACCAATTTGAAATGAGGAATTAAGGCTAAAAGGGGTCATGAGATATCCTCAGCGAGCAGGATTGAAGAAAACCACAAAGCCTTTTATTCATATAGAAGGAGCAAGAGTGTAACTAGGGAAAGGATTGGCCCACTCAAGGATAAAGGAGGAAAAATATCCATGGAGTAAGAGAAAATGGGTGAGATTCTTAATGAGTATTTTGCATCGGTATTCACTGAGGAGAGAAACATGGCAAATGTTGGGGTTAGGGATAAATCTTTGCTTACTCTAGGTCAAGTTGGCAAAGTGATTGGGAGGAAGTGTGAGGTATTCTAAAAGGCATTAAGGTGGACAAATCCACAGGTCCAGATGAGATCCATCCCAGATTAATGAGGGAAGCGAGAGAGGAAATAGCTGGGGCTTTAACACATATCTTTGAAGCATTCTTGAACACGGTTGAGATCTCAAAGGACTGGAGAATTGTTAATGTTGTTCCCTTATTTAAGAAGAGTAGCAGGGATAATCCAGGTAATTATAGACCTGTGAGCCTGACGTCAGTGGTAGGGAAGCTGCTGGAGAAGATACTGAGGGGATAGGATATATACCCATTTGGAAGAAAATGGACTTATCAGTGATAGGCAGCAATATTTTGTGCAGAGAAGGTCATGTGTTACAAACCTAAGAGAATTCTTTGAAGAGGTGACAAAGTTGATTGATGAGGGAAGGGATGCAGAGGTCATATAAATGAACCTTAGTAAGGCATTTGATAAAGTTCCCGATGGTAGGCTGATGGAGAATGTGAAGTCGCATGGGTGGCAGGGTGTTCTAGCTAGATGGATAGAGAACTGTTTGGACAACAGGAGACAAAGCGTAGTAGTAGTGGAAGGGACCTTCTTAGAATGGAGACCTGTGACCAGTGGTGTTCCACAGAGATCCATGCTGGGACCACTGTTGTTTGTGAGATACATAAATGTTTTGGAGGAAGGTACAGGTTGCCTCATTAGCAAGTTTGCAGATTACACTAAGATTGGTTGAGTAGCAGATAGTGAAGGGGACTGTCAGAGAATTCTGCAAAATATAGATAGATTGGAGAGTTGGGCAGAGAAATGGCAGATGGAGTTCCTCCAGACAAATGTGAGGTGGTGCATTTTGGAAGATCCAATTCGAGAACGAACTATACAGGAAAAGTCCTGAGGAAAATTGATGTGCAGAGAGATCTGGATGTTCGGGTTCATTGTTCCCTGAAGGTGGCAACGCAGGTCAGTGGAGGCATAACGTATGCTTTCCTTCATTAGGTGGGGTATTGAGTACAAGAGTTGGCAAGTCATGTTCCAGTTGTATAAGACTTTGGTCCGGCCATACTTGGAATACTGCATACAGTTCTGGTGCCATGGTTCTTGTAGCTCGGATCCCAGTTGCTGTAGTTGTGGGTATGTTCACCGAGCTGGGAAGTTGGTTCGCAGATGTTTTGTCCCCTGTTCTAGGTGAAATCCTCAGTGCTTTGTAGCTCCTGAGAAGCGCTGCTGAACTGTGTCTTCTGGAATTTATTTGGTTCTGTTCCTGCAGCTTCCGGTTGTCGGTTCTGTTTGTTCGTGGCAATGGTCGGTATATTGAGTCTAGGTCAATGTTTTTATTGATAGAGCCAATGGATGAGTGTCATGCCTCTAGAAATTGGCTGGCTGCCCTCTGTTTAGCTTGTCCTGTTATCATTGTGTTATCTCAGTTGAATTTATGATCCTTGTCATCTCTGTGTATAGCTACTAGGGACAGCTGGTAGTGGTGTTTAGTGACTAGCTGGTGTTCATGAATGCAGATTGCTACTTATCTGCCTGTTTGTTCTATATAGTGTTTTGTGCAGTCTTTGCATGGAATCTTGTAAACTAATGGTAAACTACAGCTAAGGGTAAGATTCTTGGTAGTGTAGATGAGCGGAGAGATCTCAGTGTCCAGGTACACAGATCCTTGAAAGTTGTCCTTGAACCCAGGTTGATAGGGTTCTTAAGAAGGCATATGGTGTGTTAGCTTTTATTGGTATTGAGTTTCAGAACCATGAGATCTTGCTGCAGCTGTACAAAAACTGTGGTGTGGTCACATTTTGAGTATTGCGTACAGTTCTGGTCACCGCATTATAGGAGGGAAGCTTTGGTAAGGGTTCAGAGGAGATTTACTAGAATGTTGCCTGGAACAGAGGGAAGGTCTATGAGGAAAGACTGAGAGAATTGAGGCTCATTTCATTAGAAAGAAGAAGGTTGAGAGGTGACATAATTGAGACATTTCAGATAATCAGAGGGTTAGATAGGGTGGACAGTGAGAGCCTTTTTTGTCTGATGGTGATGACTAACATGAGGGGACATAGCTTTAAATTGAGGGGTGATAGATATAGGACAGATGTCGGAGGTAGTTTCTTTACTCCGACATCTGTCGGAGTAGTAGGGGTGTGGATTGCACTGACTGCAGCAGTAGTAGTAGACTTGCCAACTTTAAGGGCATTTAAATTGTCGTTAGATAGTTCAGTGTTTTGCCAATGTTGGATTAATTCCATAATGATGACAACAGTTGAGAGGCTCTGATGGAACATGAATTAGTGAGCTGGTTATTGTCAAAAAGTGTGGTGCTGGTAAAGCACATCCGGTAAGGCAGCATTTCAAGCATAATCTCTTCATTGGGAATGTGAGGTGAGTTGAGAGATAAATGGGAGAGATGTGGGTCTGGGGGTCAAGTAGCTGGGAATGCAATAGGTCGATGAAGGTTGGGGGTAATGGTGATAGGTCGGAGTGGACAGTGGAACGACAGGTGGAAAGGAAGATGGAGGGGTAGGACAGTTCAAGAGGGTGATGATGAGTTGGAAGGTTAGATGTGGGATAAGGTGGGGGGAGGGGAGATGAGGAAACTGGTGAAATACACATTGATTCTGAGTGGTTGGGGGTCCCAAGCAGAAATGAGGTCTTCTTCCTCCAGGCATCAGGTGGCGAGAATTTGGTAGTGGAGGGGGTCCAGGACTTGCATGTCCTTTGCAGAGTGGGACAGGGAGTTGAAGTGGTCGGCCACAGGGCAGTGGGATTGTTTAGTGTGTGTGTCTCAGAAATATTCTCTGAAACATTCTGCAAGTTGGTATCCTGTCTCCCCAATGTAGACGAGACCACATAGAGAGCAACTGACACAGGAGGTGACGTGTGTCGAGATGCAGGAAAATCTCTGTCCAATGTAGAAGGATCCTTATCTAGCATCAATTCCCAGCTCCCTTCTCCCCAGCCCCACCCCCTCCCATTTATCTCTCAGGCCCCTTAGAGCCTCCAATTCCTGAAGAAGAGCTTATGCTCGAAACTTCGACTCTCCTGTTCCGTCAGATGCTGCCTGACCTGCTATGCTTTTCCAGCACATTTTTTTTAAACTCTAATCTCACAGCATCTGCAGTCCTCACTTTCTCAGAGTGAGCTGGTTATCACTGAGTACAGCCTGATCGCACTGTTGTTACTGCCTTCCATCAATTTGCTGATGATAAGAGTGTAGATTGACAGGGGTTCGGTAATGGGTGGGGTTGGATTTGTCTGCTTTTGTGGACTTGACATAACCTGACTATTTTCTATTAAATGCTGCTTCAATGTAAATATTGTGGTTATATTTGAACAGCTTGTCTGATGCTAAAGCGAGAGCAGGGCACTGAGTATGATGACCATAACCTTATTGAAGCCAAAGCAAGCAGGAAGGGCCGAATGGCCTACTCTTGATCTGATATTTCTACGTTGGTGATTTTTCAGAAGAAGCTGATATACAAATGTGCACATCCATAGCCAGAAAAACGCATGGATTCTGGAACTGGAACATCCTTTTGCATTCCTATTGGTCAGAAAACCTTGTCAATCTTGTGTGTGTCGTGTACTCAGTGTGCACAGGACGGACTGAAGAATGGAGATGGTAGAGACGGAGGTTGCAAGGTTCACAAATATGCAGTATCGACCTCAATAAAACGGTTTGGTGTTTTGCTCAGAGTATAAGTAAGCTGCACATTTTCTTCTGAAATCAGACCCCGGTTTAACGGCCAGTAGGGACGCCGGTTATCATGACGGACCTATACAGAGTAGTTAGAAACTGTTCCCACTGGTAAAAGCATTGAGAATAAGAGTGTAGATGTCAAATAAATTACAAAGAACAAAGAGAACAAAGGAAATTTACAGCCCAGGAACAGGCCCTTCGGCCCTTCGGCCCTCCAAGCCTGAGCCGATCCAAATGTACTGTCTAAACCTGTCGGTCAATTCCTAAGCATCTGTATCCCTCGACTCCCCACCGACTCATGCATTTGTCCAGACTCATCTTAAATGAATCTACTGTGCCTACCTCTACCACCTCTGCTGACAACACATTCCAAATGCCCACTACCCTCTGTGTGAAGTACTTGCCAAGTGTATCCCCCTTAAAAACTTTCCACCTCTCGTTATTGAATCCTTCACCCTGGTAAAAAGCTTGTCTCTATCCACCCTGTCTATACCCTTCATGATTTGTAAACCTCAATCTGTCCCGCCTCAATCTCCTTTTTTCTAATGAAAATAAACCTAACGTACTCAACCGCTCTTCATAGCTAGCACTTTCCATACCAGGCAACATCCTCATAAACCTTCTCTGCACCCTCTCCAAAGCGTCCACATCCTTTTGGTAATGTGGCGACCAGAACTGTACACAGTATTCTAAATGCAGCCGAACCAATGTCTTGTACAATTTTAACATGACTTACCAGCTCTTATACTCAATACCCCATCCAATGAATGCAAGCATACTATATGCCTTCTTGACCACTCTATCCACCTGTGCAGCAACCTTCAGGGTACAATGGACCTGAACTCCTAGATCTCTCTGCCCACCAACTTTTCCCAAGGCTCTTCCGTCCATTATTTAATTTGCTCTAGAATTAGTCTTGCCTAAATGCATCACCTCACATTTGTCTGGCTTGAAAACCATCTGCCACTTTTCCGCCCAACTCTCCAGTCTATCTATATCCTCCTGTATTCTCCGACAATCCCTTTTGCTTTCTGCTACTCCACCAATCTTTGTGCATCTGCAAACTTGCTGATCATACCAACAGTGCCCTATTCCAGATCATTTATGTATATTACGAACAACAGTGGACCCAACACCGACTCCTGTGGAGCACGACTGGTCACCTTTCTCCATTTCAAGAAACTCCCTTCAATGACTATGCCCGAAACATCGACTGTCCTGCTCCTCAGATGCTGCCAGACCTGCTGTGCTTTTCCAGCGCCACACTTTTTGACTCTATTCTCCAGCATCTGAGATCCTCACTTTCACCAAGGTCAATAGGTGATTATTTGATTAGACACTATGTACAGGGTTTCAGGGAGAAGTCAGGGAAATGGCACAAGTCAGCAAGCATATTTGGAGCACTGTACTGCCACAATGCTTTGAATGGCCTCCTTCTGTGCCTTTACAATTCGGTGAATCACAATTGCTCATTGAACTTGCACACAGTCAGTTATGAATATGGATCTAATGTATGATCATCTGTATGCTTTCTCAAGGACAAGCAATGTTTGTATTACAGTGAGTTATCAAACGTATTTCTGTCTCTAGATGCACATTTAAAAGAAAGTTTCAGAAAGAATTTGAAAAACTTAAGGATAGATAAGTTCTCTGGGCCAGAATGGATATAACCAAGATTACTACAGGAAGCGAGGTAAGAGTTTGCTGTGCCTTTGGTTACGATTTTTGCATCCTCACTGTCCACTTGAGCAGTGCCAGATGATTAGAGGGTGGCAAATATTATTCCCTTATTATGATTACTTGGAAAACCATAGTTTGATTAGAGATAGTCAGCATGGCGTTTTGAGGGGCAGATCATTCCTCACAAGTCTTATGGAATTATTTGAGGATGTGACAAAACACATTCATGAAAGTAGAGCAGTGGATATTGTGTACATGGATTTTAACAAGCATTTGATAAGGTTTCTCATGGTAGGCTCATGCAAAAAGTGAGGAGGCATAGAATGCAGAGAAATTTGGCTGGCTGGATACAGAATTGGCTGGCCCATAGAAGACAGAGGATTGTCGTAAATAGAAAGTATTCGGCCTGGAGCTTGTTTACCAAAGGTGTTCTACAGGGATCTGTTCTGGGACCTCTGCTCTTTGTGACTTTTAAAAATGACTTGGATGAGGAAATGGAAGGTTGGGTTAGTAAGTTTGCCAATGACACAAAGATTGGTGGAGTGGCGGAGGGCTGTTCTAGGTTGCAACGGGATATTGAATACAGGATACAGAACTGGACTAAGAAGTGGCAGATGGAGTTCAACCTGGAAAAGTGTCAAGTTATTCATTTTGGAAAGTTAAGTTTGAATATAGATTCCAGATTTAAAGGCAAGATTCTTGGCAGTGTGGAGGAACAGAGCAATCTTGGGGTCCATGTCCATAGATCCCTCAAATTTGCCAGCCAAGTTGATAGGGTTGTTAAGAAAGTGTATGGTGTGTTGGCGTTGACTAGCAGGGGAATCGAATTTAAGAGCCACGTGGTTAACCTGCAACTCTATAAACCCCTAGTTAGACCACATTTGGATTATTGTGTTCAGACATGTTCACCTCATTATAGGAACAATGTGGAAGCTTTAGAGAGGGTGCAGACGATATTTACCAGGATGCTGCCTGGACTGGAGGGCATGTCTTATGAAGAAAGGTTGAGGGAGCTAGTGCTTTTCTTATTGGAGCAAAGAAGGATAAGAGGTGACTTGATAGTGGTGTACAATATGAGAGGCATAGACAGAGTGAATAGTCAGTGACTTTTTCCCTGGGCAGAAATGGCTATCGCAGGGGTAAATAATTTTAAGGTGATTGGAGGAAGGTTTAGGGGAGATGTCAGAGATCGGTTCCTTGTACAGAGAGTGATGGGTGTGTGCATTGCACTGCCAGCGGTTGTAGTAGAGTCAGATACATTCGGACATTTAAGCAACTCTTGGATAAGCACATGGATGATAGTAAAAGGAAGGGTATGTAGGTTAGTTTGATCTTAGAGTAGGATAAAGGTCAGTACAACATCTAGGGCCGAAAGTCCTGTACTGTGGTGCACTGTTCTATGTTGTAGAATTATGGCAGAAAAAGTAGGGAGAATGTGGGACATGGATTTATAACTTTGAGGGGAAAATGTTCAACAAAGCCTGGATTTGTCTGGACACAATTTCTTTTCCAGTGCAATAGAAAGAAAGGATTTGTTGATGGAAAACTCAAATCATAAATCATACTGCAATTTGAGAGAGTTACTTGAATCATCAGGACCTGAATGTAACCTTTCAATGTATTTATCTGATCTGTTAGTAAGGGAACATCTCAAACATCAGTATGACTAGAAAAGCACTGACACACAGACACCTAGTGAGAGTGTTCCAGTAAACAGACTGGGAAAGAATTTGAGCCAGTTATGCAGCCTTAATGTCAACTGTTTCCAAACTTTACAAGTTATCCCTCAAACCAATTTTGTTTTTTGATGTTGCAAACAACAGCCTGCTTTAACAGTGAATTGAAATGTAAAGGACAGCTTAGTCAAGATCTTCCTTCTTAGATGGAAATGCATCTGCAGACCTCATTTTCTCTTCCTTCTTAGAGTCAGGGCAACGATCATGGATAGTATCAATTAATATTATTTACAGTTGGCCTCCATCATTACCATCCTTGCCTTTCCCCTCTTTAGTCTCACAGTAACAGCAATGAAATCTGTCTGCGAATACGTTTGGGTTCTTCATGGGGGCTGTTCGATTTTGTGAGGTCCTAATTAGCTCTTCCCTCAGCTCCTCTCTGACCTTCACCATTCCTTTAAATCCTTGACATTGTCTGTTTTCTGACCTTAGCTCCTGTGACCAAATGCTCACTTAGAACATAGGGGAGACAGAGCAGAGGTGAAGAACTTTGAATTACATTAGTCCAGCAAAGTGCAAGGCCACCAGTGCTAGTTTTGTTTGTTGTTGAGATGTTGTACCTGACACACACTGTTTTCAGCGACACGTAGAGAGTGGAGCAGAGGGCAGCATGGTCGCTCAGTGGTTAGCACTGTTCCCTCACAACACCTGGGACCTGAGTTCAATTTCCACCTCGAGTGGCTGTCTGTGTGGGGTTTGCATGAGTTTCCTCCCACGATCCAAAGATGTGCAGGTTAGGTGAATTGGCCATGCTAAATTGCCCATAATTGTAGGTTAGGTGCATTAATTGGGGTAAACATAGGGTAATAGGGTAGAGGAATGGGTTGGGGGGGGTTACTCTTTGGAAATTCGGTGTGAATTTGTTGGGCCTAATGGTCTGTGGGATTCTTTTCGATGGTCTGTTTCATTTTCTCACATATTCTGCTATTTTCTGTCTGTAAATTAATTTCTAGCTCCAGTGATCAGTTTAATAATGGATTTTTCGCTTGTGTAATGCACTCTGATGTAGTACAACAGTACTTCTCGCTATCCACCACTTCTCTTTTACAACTGACGTACTAATTGCCATAACTCTTTATTCAGCTGTAAAGCACACAAATGCGAACAAGACGATCAACGTTTAAAAGCATCTGGATCAGTGCATAAATAGGAAGGATTTAGAAGGGTTTGTGACAATTGAGACTTAATTAGTTTCAGATATCTGGTCAGCGTGGACGAGTTAGACCGAAGAGTCTGCTTCCTACTGTACATCTCTATGACATTTCTATAACTTATTCCAGACTATTCCACCTCAATAGTTCCTTTCTGAATCTCTTCAGGATAGACTCTCAATCTCTGTTGCACTGTTCCACCAGTTTCAGTACATTTCCCATTTCTGATGCTGCATCACACTGTATGCCAGTTCCATTTGAACACATTTCATTATAATTTACTTCACAGAATCAAAGAATTGTTTCAGCACAAAAAGAGGCCATTGGAGTCATCATGCCAACATCACTTCTATTCTCTACAGCTAATTTACTGGCTTTACTCCATATGTCTGTACATCAGGTCTATCCAAATAAGCCTCAATGGAACCTGCCTCTGCTACATTTCCAGGCAGTGCCTTCCACACCTTGACCATTCACTGTGTGACAAAGCTTTTTCTCATGTCACTTTGCTTCTTTTGCATGTCACTTTAAATTTATATGCTCTCCTTTTTGTTTCCCAATTCACAAGTGGGAAGAACTTCTTACCTATTTCTATTCAGTAGGCTTCTAATTTTGAAAACTTTCATCAATCTCATCTCAGCCTTCTCCTCTTCAAGGAGAACAGTTCCACCTTCTTTAATCTATCACCATAACTGATGCTTCCCATTCCTAGAAGCATTCTTGTAAAGCACTTCAGCACTTGCTCCAATACATTCATACTTTTCCTATAACTTGGTGGCGATGACTACACAATCTCCAGGTGAGGTCTAAATTAGAGTCTTGTATACAATTTCAACATCACCTCCCTGCTTTTGTATTCTATTCTACTCTATTCTATAAAGCTGAAAATATTGCATCTTTTATTCATTTCTCACTCAGTCCTGCCACCTTCAGTGATGCACATGTACATCCACGTCCTTCTGCTACCGCATTGTTTGAATTGTACCTTCTATTTTCGATTATCTTTCCAAATTCTTGTGACCAGAATGCATTACCTTACACTTCCCTGCACTGAATCTCATCTGCCACCTACCTGCCCACTCCACCAACACAAGAATATTCCACATGAGTTTAACTACAGTCTAAGACTGTTGTTTCCCAAGTTTCCTGTCCAGTTTATGTTGGAACGGGGTATGTCAATCCCAGTATCTGAAGCCAAGCTTAATCTCAGTAACGTGAGAACAGCATGTGCTTTCTGCCTGTCAGTCCTTGATCCAATGCATAAAATTCCTCACTTTTAGGAAGTATTCTCATTGTAATCAGTTCATGGCTCAGGTTACATAAAGATCACTCACATAAATAAAATATCTGTATTAACTCCTCATTCCCCACATCACAGGGATAGGGAGAGGTGAGCCTATGGGAGAATATAGCCTGAGCTGTACTAACCCCTCTGTTCTCTACATGGCAGGGGGAAGGCCATGGGTGATTTGAAATCAAGAAATTTTAAACTGAGCCATCACTTGACCTGAAGCCAATGTAGGTCAGTGCGCGCACAGGAGGTGAACAGGACTGATATGAGAAAGCAAACTGGGAGCAAAAACACCAGAAACTCTATTTCAATTCACCTCCCTTCCCGCTGACACCCTCCCAGTGTCCTGTTTACTCGGGTTTGCTCTCAGCAGAGCTGACCTATTTTCTGCTATACACTTACCACTCTCACCTCCTCTCCTAGGGTGGCACACTGGCTCAGTGGTTAGTACTGCTGCCTCGTAGCACCAGGGACTCAGGTTTGATTTCCTGGCTTGGGTGACTGTGTGGAGTTTGCCTGTGATTGTGTGGGTTTGCTCCTGGTGTTCCAGTTTCCTCCCACTGTCCAAAGATGTGCAGGTTAGGTGAATTGGCCATGCCAAATTGCCCAATAATCTTCAGGAATGTGTAGGCTAAGTGCATTAGTCAGGGAAATGTACAGTAATAGGGTAGGGGAATGGGTTTGGGTGGAATACTTTTCGGCGAGTCGGTGTGGTCTTGTTGGGCCTAATGGCCTGTTTCCACACAGTAGAGATTCTATGATTCAATACAACCATCACTGGCATTCTGAACACCCATACAATCTTCCACTTGCTCCCACCCCCCAAAGCCCCCCACCTCTGTTTCTCCAGCATAAATACCATTATTTTCCTAGTTCCCCTTCAGTGTCAAGGAAGAGTAGATTAGACTTGAAACATTAATTATTTTTCCCTCTTCACAAATGCTGTCAGATGTACTGAGTTTCTCCAATGCTTTGTTTGTATTTCAGACCTCCATCTCCATACGTGTATGCTAATACTTAAAGCAAAGCTGAATTGATTTCACTTTATCCAGAAAGTTAACACCAAGAGCTGGGCTGGAGGTGGTGATCATCAGCTGACACAGACTCCATTTCACAGGGTTCAGTCCTGATTGTGAGTAACAGCAAAACCAGTCATGGTAGCTGCTTGTGAACTTGCTTATGTCTCAACAGATTGGATGACTGAGTAAATCCTTTACCGCACTCTGAGCAGGTGAAGGGTCTCTCCCCGGTGTGAATACGCTGGTGCTTCAGCAGATTGGACAAATTATTGAATCTTTTCCCACACTCGGGGCAGCTGAATGGCCTCTCCCCAGTGTGAATTCGCTGGTGCACAATGAGATGAGATGATTTCCTGAACCCAGTCCCACAGTAAGAGCATCTGAATGGTTTCTCATCAGTGTGAACACGTTGATGGCTGACCAATTCAGCAGAACTTTTAAAGCATTTCCCACAATGCAGGCATTGAAATGGTCTTTCATCACTGTGAACTCGCTGGTGTTTCAGCAGGTGGGATGACTGAGTGAATCCCTTGCCACACTCAGAACAGATGAATGATCTCTCGCCATTGTGAACTCGCTGGTGTGATGACTGAGTGCTTCCCTTCCCACACTCTGACCGGCCGAATGACCTATTCTCAGTGTGAACTCGCTGATGTGCCATCAGGTGGGATGACTGAGTGAATCCCTTCCCACACTCTGTGCATGTGAATGGTCTCTCCCCAGTGTGAGTTCTCTGATGACATAAGAGGTTAGAAAACTGAGTGAATCCCTTCCCACACTCAGGACAAGTGAATGGCCTCTCTCCAGTGTGACTGCGTCGATGCGTTTCCAGGTCAGATGGGTAATTGAATCCCTTTCCACAATCCACACATTTCCACGGTTTTTCCCCAATGTGACTGCACTTGTGTCTGGACAGACCAGACGATCGGCTGAAGCCTCGTCCACACAGAGGACATGAGTACAGTTTTTCCCCACTGTGAAAGGTGATTTTACCTTCCATGTTCAAAGTCCAGAAAGATATTCAGGTTACCAAACATTGGGTGACACTGTCAGATCCTGATGTAATGTTTAATTGGAATTTGTTGATGGTAAATTCTCCCCTTCCAAAATCCTGGAAAAATGATTGAAAACAGAAAGAAGGGAATGAGTGAGGTCCCGCAAAGACAGAAATGTAAATTGAACTCAATGAATCTTATAATTTCTGGAGATAAAACCCATGAACCATAAAGCTGCCTGATTGTCATGAACACTCAACTGGATCACAAACATGTCACTCCTTCTGGACCCACAGCAGAATCTGGCTTGGATTAGTGGAGAGACCAAGAAAGAGCAAGGTTATGGTGTTGCCATGGTTCAACAAAAGGAATTTTGTAAACAAAATCCTAAACCTCCTATAAGAATCCTGGCAGCAGGTGTATGTTAACAACCTTATCATCCAAATCACTTCCATGTCCCACACCATACTGCCCTGTGTGACATCCAGTTCTGAATTTAGAAGAATGAAGTCAGTGTCTTTAGACAAGCTACAAACTCCATGCCAAAGCCACTGATTTCATCTCTTTTTGGTCATCATCTGAGGCTGAACTACACAGGACACAATCATAAAAAATATAAGAGTTGAACACGCTTCTGATAGTTTGGGGCAAGGCAGATCAGAAACATTATTCATGAATGATTGTAAAGGGGTTACAGGACACAACTCTGTTTTGGGCGAGCCCTCCGGGGGATCATCGCGATCAATAAAGGAATCACAACACTCTGTCCTCCTGTGATCTGGGTCACAATAGCTGCACCATCAACCTGTTGAACATTGACCCTCTCTGCCATTGACTGACCCTGTAATTGAAGATACCGTTTACACAGGGTTATGAGTTTCAGCTGAGGGACTTAATGTGACTGAACAGAACCAGAGGTCTTTGGACACCTAGGGCTGGATGGCAGAGGGGATTGAAGCAAAGAATTTAAGAAAGGTCACTGGACTTGAAATGGGAAGCATGATGACTCAGTGTTTTGTACTGCTGCCTCACAGCACTGTGGACCTGGGTAAAATTCCACCCTGGGGTGTCTGTCTGTGTGAGGTTTGCACATTATCCCCAGGTCAGCGTAGGTTTCCTCCCACAGTCCAAAGATGTGCACGTTGGGTGGACTGGCCAACAGGGTGGGGGAATGGGACTGGGTATTATGCTCTTCGGAGGATCGTTGTGGACCAGTTGAGCCGTATAGCCTGTTTCCAAACTGTAGGGATTCTATAATTAACTCCATATTTTTCTCCATATATTGTGCCAGACTTGTAACGTTCCTCTAGCAGTTTTGTTGTGAGATTTGTTATCTTATCCTTTAGTCTTTGCCATAGCTTTGCCTCACCAAGAAGCCGTGAGGCCTCATCAGTTTCATTGACAATTTGTGACAATTCTAAGCTAATGTCGGCGACTGCTCCCTGGCCCCCTACAAAGACGGCGGCTTTGCATGTCCTTTGCGCCTCATTGCCCCTAAGAAAGATGGCGTCCTTCAGCATAGGCCCAACGCTAGAAGCTGTGACCCCGCTCTTTGTTCACGGTAGAAGAAGGAGATAAAATCCTGACTGGGGTTTGCAAGAGACTTACACAACACGTTTACTAACCTGGCCGAGCACTCGCCACGTCCATCGGTCTCTCCACTGCTCCATAATTTTACTGTTTATGAATCCGAAGTGATCATCCCACCACCACCTTCACTGTTTTCGCGCATGTGCCATGCTGCTTAAACACTACGCATGCGCGTTTTTCATGTTATGTTGATCGAGGTTAAAAATCGCACAACACCATCTGATGAAGGAGCGACGCTCCGAAAGCTAATGTGCTTCCAGTTAAACCTGTTGGACTATAACCTGCTGTTGTGTGATTTTTAACTTTGTACACCCCAGTCCAACACCGGCATCTCCAAATCATGACGTAGATCGGGGAACATTCACAACCGCGGGGTGTGCTGGGTAAGTACGTTGCAGTGACGGGTCAATTGTGTTTATTAATTTGCTTTGCTGAAGCTGCAGAAACAGTGTGACGTCATAAACTTCAAAAACACGTACCTCACCAATGTTAACCATTGCCTCTGTTCACTTGTTCCTCACATTGTATGCCCATGAATGCAAAATGGTAGATTCTCTGCCTCAGCATCAACCACGTCTTGACAAATTGCTAGGCTTATAACAGAAAAGCTCGTGGAGTTTATTTTTTTTTACAGCACTTTTTTTTTAAATTGCATATCTTTAAGTTGATCGTGGGTCAGGCTAACTTATCTGAAATCAGTGTCGCTTGTTTTTAGATTTTGAGTCCTATGCTCCTGTATCCATTGTTAGTTCTTGCTTTGATTTTAGCTCATCATGTTCTTTAATATCGTTTATGGAGTTCCATTTCCTAACCGTGTCCACCCAACTATTCAGTTGTTGTTCCCAAAATTGTTAACAATGCAAAATGACAAATGACACTACTTCTTGTTGTGGTTCTGTTCGCCAAGCTGGGAATTTGTGTTGCAGGCACGGTGGCACAGTGGTTAGCACTGTTGCCTCACAGCGCCAGAGACCCGCGTTCAATTCCCGCCTCAGGTGACTGACTGTGTGGAGTTTGCACATTCTCCCCATGTCTGCGTGGGTTTCCTCCAGGTGCTCTGGTTTCCTCCCACAATCCAAAAATGTGCAGGTTAGGCGAATTGGCCATGTTAAATTGCCCCTAGTGTTAGGTGTAGGGGAATGGGTCTGGGTTACGCTTCGGCAGGTCGGTGTGGACTTGTTGGGCCGAAGGGCCTGTTTCCACACTGTAAGTAATCTAATCAGATGTTTCGTCCCCTGTCTAGTGGAATCTGTCTGCGGCAGATTCAAACCACTACAGATGCCAGAGGAAAGATCACAGAAGCGCTTCACAGGAGGCTCCCAAGCACTGAGGATGTCACCTAGACAGGGGACGAAACGTCTGCAACACAAATTCCCAGCTCGGCGAACAGAACCACAACAACAAGCACCCGAGCTACAAATCTTCTCACAAACTTTGGACACTACTTCTGGTGGTGGGTGTTGGTTTTTCAGTATATTGAACCAGCAACTAGGACATTAATAAACCTGTAAAGGAAAAGGCCACATTTTGAATGTGATAACACTGCTGGTGGAATAAAGAGCCAAAGTTCATTTGAAAAAGCAAGATTTCATAGGCACATTGTCCAATATCGGTGTGAAACACAGAACCTGAGATTAAAAATCTTGCTCTACCAACTGAGATCGCCGGACAGATACCAACTCGGAATCTTTCCAAAGCAAGGAGACTGCTTAAAAGCAATGCAGATAATTAAATTGACCACCAGAGCCCCACGGCTCAATTAGTTCTGCTCAATAATCAGTAAAATCATTGAGATTCCACTTTGCCTTTGTTTGCTTCTCAGTATTGACATCTAATTTCAGCAGCATCTGTTCCTGAATTTAATATTTATCTGTTTGCTGTGTGGTTTCTTTTTGAATTCAGATTTGCTCCAATAAGGCACAATAACTGAATGACAAAGTTAAAGGACAATCAACAGAAAATGAGTCACTCACTACTACATATTCCCAATGCTGATGTTCAAGCTTATCAAATGCCAGTCGTTCGAGAAAATGTTGTGGCGGAGACGAGACTGTCACACGCCTCCTTCTGGAAAGTGCCTATGCAAAGGAAGTCTGGAAAGGAATGCAGTAGTGTTTATTGAGGTCCGTCCCGAGCAGCTCCATGATGTCTGTTCCCTGGGATATACACTAAGATGAACATCAAGTGTGCCTAGAGGACCATCAACTCAGTGAAAGACACTCTTTGGTCTGCCCAAGATTTGCAGGTTTTTTTAGATTAGATTACTTAGATTAGATTACTTACAGTGTGGAAACAGGCCCTTCGGCCCAACAAGTCCACACCGACCCGCCGAAGCGTATACCACCCAGACCCATACTCCTACATTTACCCCTTCACCTAATACTATGGACAATTTAGCATGGCCAATTCACCTAACCTGCACATTTTTGGATTGTGGGAGGAAACCAGAGCACCTGAAGGAAACCCACGCAGACACAGGGAGAATGTATTCCGGTTGAAGGAGTTGACCCTGACCGAGGGTTGCAGACTGGCACATTCCAAGGTCCAGGATTATGTGCTGAGGGACGCAGTGAAGCTTTGGGCAGCTGTCGCCGAAGAGTGGTGGGGAAAGACCACCTTGTCAGGTGCTTCTGCTGAAGAATAACTGAGGTCCATTCAGTATTGGGCCCAGCTGACATCGCAACTAAATGCCAAATGGTTGAGGGAAAGGAGCAGTTACCGAGGGAAGATATTTAATTGGGTGAAAGGAAATTATGATACTATCAGACAGGAGTTGGGAAGTACAGACTAGGAACAATTGTTCCATAAAAAGGGCACAGCAGACATGTGGAGACTGTTTAAGGAACAGTTGTTGCGAGTGATGTACGAATTTGTTCCTCTGAGACACCACCAAGAAGAGGTTAGATTAAGGAACCTTGGATGGTGAGAACAGAGGAGCTTATCATCAAAAGGAAGAAGGCAGCTTATGTAAGGTGGAGGAAGCAAGGATCTGGCACAGCTTTAGAGAATTACAGGCTTGCTAGAAAGGAGCTCAGAAATTGACTGAGGAGAGCCAGGAGGGGACATGAAAAAGGGTAGTCAAGAAGGGAGAACCCAAAGGCATTTTACTCATACGTGAGGAATAAGAAATTATCAGAGAGAAGGTAGGACTGATCAGGAATAGTGTAAGGAACTTGTGCATGGAGTCTGAGCAGAAAGGGAAAGCCCCAAATGAGTTTTTTTGCTTCGGTTTTCACTCAGGAATTGGACCTTGTTGTGAATGAGAACTTTGAGGAGCTGCAGTATAGGCTTGAACAGATCAAGACTGTTGAAGTTGATGCATTGGAAATTTTGGCAACATTAAGATTGATAAGTCCCCAGGGCCAGATCAAATTTATCCTAGGTTACTCCAGGAAGCGAGAAAGGAGGTTGCTAAGCCGCTGGCGAAGATCTTTGCTTCCTCACTCTCCACGGGAGTTGTACTGGAGGATTGGAAGGAGGCAAATGTTGTTCATCTTTTCAAGAAGGATAATAGTGAAATCCCTGGCAATTACAGACCGGTCAGTAAAGTTTTGGGAAGAATTCTGAGGGATAGGGATTATGGCTATTTAGAAAACCATAGCATGAATAAAGGCAGTCAGCATGGCTTTGTGAGGGGCCTCACAAATCTTATTGAGTTCTTTGAGGAGGTGACAAGTCAGGTTGATGAAGGTCAAGCAGTGGATATTGTGCATATAGACTTCAGCAAGGCATTTGATAAGGTTCCCCATGGTAGGCTCATTCATAAAGTCAGGAAGTATGGGATACAGGGAGATTTGGCTATCTGGATTCAGAATTGGCTGGCTGACAGAAGGCAGAGAGTGGTTGTAGATGGAAAATATTCTCCCTGGAGGTCAGTGTTGAGTGGGGTCCAGCAGGGCTCTGTTCTTGGGCCTCTGCTCTTTGTAGTTTTTATAAATGACTTGGATGAGGAGGTTGAGGGGTGGGTTAATAAATTTGCAGATGACACAAAGGTGCCATTGATAGTATCAAGGGCTATTGATGGCTGCAGCACGACATAGACAGGATGCAGAGCTGGTCTGAGAAATAGCAGATGGAGTTCAACTTGGATAAATGTGAAGTGATGCATTTTGGAAGGTCGAACTTGAATGCTGAATATAGGACTAAAGACAGGATTCTTGGCAGTGTGGAGGAACAGAGGGATCTTGGTGTTCAAGTACATAGATCCCTCAAAATTGCCACCCAAGTGGATCGCGTTGTTGAGAACGCATATGGTGTTTTGGCTTTCATTAACAGGGAGATTAAATTTATGAACCGCGAGGTTTTGCTACAGCTCTACAAGTCCTTGGTGAGACCACACTTGGATTATTGTGTCCCGTTCTGGTCGCCCTACTATAGGAAAGATACAGAGGCTTTGGAGAGGGTGCAAAGAAGGCTTACCAGGATGCTGCCTGGACTGGAGGGCTTGCCTTATGAAGGCTTATGTTGACTAAGCTCGGACCTTTCTCTCTGGAGAGAAGGAGGATCGAGGTATATATGATAATGAGAGGCATGGATCGATTCAATAGCCAAAGACTTTTCCCCAGGGCAGGATTGACTGGCATGAGGGGTCATACTTTTAAGATATTCGGAGAAAGGTATGGAGGGGATGTCAGAGCAAGGTTCTTTATGCAGAGAGTTGTGAATGCATGGAATGCGCTGCCAGCGATGGTGGTGGAAGCAGAGTCATGAGGAAGATTTATGCAACTGCTGCACAAGCACATGGATAGCAGTGAATTGAGGGGTGCACAGGTTAAGTTACTTTATTTTATGTTAGGATTAATCCTCGACACAACATGGTGGCCAAAGGGCCTGTTCTGTGCTGTACTTTTCTATGGTCTATGTTCTATGTAAACGTAGAGAATAGTGAACATCATTGACGCAATTTGTTCTCGGAAGGTAAACAAAATGTATACACCTGAATGTCTTCACCAACTGTATATGTACCAAAATTTCTTTTAATGAATAAAGTATGTTTTTGAAATTTTAGAATAATGGAGAATAATAGAATAAAGTAATCATTGGGTCGAGTTTTATTGTGACAAATCACAAAGTGATGCACAAAGGAGACACCAACATCGAAACAGGACAGTTTTTTTTTCAAAAGTATAGATCTCAGGTCCACAAACTCCTCTGGTGATGATATTTACTGTCCTTACCCAGTCTGTACTGAAAATGACTGTAGTCCCACAATGAGGTGGTTGAATCGCAGTTGCCTTTCAAAATAGTTGAGAGTCACTGAGGTCATGGGGATTTAGGGATGTTGAACTTGCAATCCATTCCCATATTCAATGCAAGTATAAAAGTAGAGAGATCTTGGTTTCCACAGAGACAGTGTTTATGATGTGATTAGACAATCATTTGGATTAGTTGAGTTTATGCATGGATAAATCAGGTTAAGTAAGCAAAGAGCACATAGTACAACTGTAATATCAATGGTTCAGCCTCAGTTAGAGCATTGGCTATAATCCTGATCCTCACTCTTCACCTGAAATGTAATGACATCAGAAAGGACACAGAAGGGATTTATTGGAACAGAAGGCATTATAAAGTACAGAGACAGGGTTTAGTGAGATATAAAGACATTAGAAAAAACACAGACAAGTTTGTCGGAATAAAGGAAAGGATAAACAATTTTATTCATGAGATGTTGAAAACATGGAAGATTGGGAAGTAAACAACAGAGATTTTCCAGATGATGTGAGGTTCAGAGTGACTATTAAAAGGGAAATTCTCTCTTTCGAGTGAATCAATAACTACAGTCAGAGATTGAAAACCATTGGTGTATGATAAATAAAGGATTAGAAATGAGTAGCTTTCACTCAGAGAGTTACTTAAATCCTGAATGATTTTACAGAAATGAAGACAGAAGTGGAATCCAGAATCTTTTAAAAGACACGTGGGCAAACATATGGTGGGAGGACAAAAACTGAAGTTGCTGAAACTTCAAGCAGGTCTAGCAGCATCTGTGAAGAGAAACCAGAGGTAACGTTTTGGATCCAGTGACCCTTCCTCAGAACTTACAGTAGTTAGGAAAAATATTGGTTTATATACAGACGATAGGGTTGGGGGAGGGGTTAAGGAGAAAAGGATAGATGGGGATAGAGCCCAAAGAGAGAGAAGAACAGTTGGACAGTCAGAGGAGTGGATAACAATCTGGCTGGGAAGGTGAATAGCTGTTAATGGAGAGTGTTAGTGGCTAACAATGGGTTATTTGTAATGGTAGATAAGTGATAACAAAGCCTTGTGTGTGTGATAGGGGTCTAGGGGAGTTCAGACCTTGAAATTATTGAACTCAATATTGAGTCCAGAGGGCTGCAGGTCCCCAAGCAGAAATTGAGGTGCTGTTCTTCCAGCTTGTGCTGAGCTTTGCTGGAGCACTGCAGCAAGCCTGAGACAGAGATGTTGGCCAGGGAACAGGGTGGGGTGTTAAAGTGGCAGGCAACTGGAAGCTCTGGGTCTTTTTGCGTGCAGAACATCGATGTCTATGCCTTGTTTCCTCAACGTAGAGGAGACCACATTGTGAGCAGCGAATGCAGTGGACTAGATTGTGAGAAGTGCTGGGGAGGTGCTGCTTCACCTGGAAGGTAACTTTGGGCCCTTGGATACTGAGAAGGGGGGAGGTAAATGGGCAGGTGTTGCACCTTCAGGGGTAGGTGCCATAGGGATATGTTAGGGTAGTTGTTGGGAATGAAGAAAGAGTGGACCAGGGTGGCCCAGAGACAGATGTAATGAGGTCAGTGACATAGTTGATACAATGGCCTGATGTGCCATGGTGGGGCTAATGTCTGGGGGAGATAGGAGGAGGGATCTGAGAGCTGGTGTTCAGCCTCTACAATGTCAATACACCAGACGACAACAGCAGCACCCCTATTGGCAGCTTAACAACGAAGTCAGGATTAGATCTAAGCACAAGGGTGCAGTCAGTTTGGATGGAGATAGGTTGGATTGGCTGAAGGGAGCCAGACATATTGACACAACCAATGTCACATCGACAGTTCTCAATAAACAGATCAAGTGCAAGTAAGAAGGAGTGGGCCAGGTGGCGGAAGAGTGTTGGAGCTAGGCGAAGAATACTATGGGACAGGGAGAACACCCTTACCCTTTCCGGGGCATCCTGGTGCATTCTCCCTTCACTCACCACCAACCCCCACCCCCAGCCCCCACGACACCTTCCATGAAGGTGTGACACCTGCCCATTTACCTCCTCCCTCCTCAGTGTCCAACGGCTCAACCATACCTTCCAGCACTTTACTTGTACTTCCTACAATCCAGTCTACTGCATTCGCTGCACATAATGCTTTTAATCTGTAGAAATTTGCCAATCTCAGTCTTAAACAGACTCATTGACTGCCCTCCACATTCTCTGGGCACCGAATTCCAAAGGTTCAGTTTCCTCATCTCCGTTCATTGTTTGAGAAGTGTTCCTGTTGTGGGAAATTCACTTCTCTCCGTGTATCTGGTGATGTTCCTGGTAAGCCCTCTGACACGAAACTCATTTTCCTTTATATACTTGCTCACTGTGTTCCGTGATTGTACAGTGCCTCCGTGTAACAACGTACAGGAAAAGAATACAGAGCACTGATGAGCAAAATAAACTTTATTTGTAAAGAACGGCACCTGTGGTTTCTGCATTGTTTCGTTCATTTGCGAGTTTTGCTTCATTTAAGAATTTGAAGTTGTCCGTTCTGCACACGTTATTAATATCTGTCCAGAAGAGAGGTAGTCCCGATACTACCATCTGGGAACAGCACTGTGCACTCTCCTTGAGTCTGGAAAGCAATTCGCTCACGGTCAAGGTACATCTCCGCTATCACGGGGCTTTTCATTCCATCGGCTTCAATTCGTCACAGTATTCGATTCAGTGACACTTCACCAACTTCCCTTGGAAAGTTTAGACAGACTACATGACGCAAACTGCACCCAACGTCATCAACTTTCACCATTACTTCATTCAAGGACACATTACAAGACTTTCATGCCGACTCAATGTATATGAACATAATACATCAAATTTCACGGTTGAATTGTAAATGAGGAAGAGGCCAGTATTGGATTTTGGAATGTCGGAAGATCATGTTCAGCGCCGCAGTCAGAACTCCAGCCCCTGTGAGAAAACTCTGAATCCCCCATATCCACACGGCCACTTCTTCAATGGGTCCACCCCACTACATTTCTGAATTCGGGGGAATTATAATATCAGGAAAATCCAAGAAAATACCATTCTCCTTTGAAACAGCAGTTGTGATTAGCTCATTCTGAGAGAGAACAAGAAATTTCGTCAAATGCACACTTACATTTCGCCTTGACTCATCGTTTCTTCATGCTTGAGAAGGGCTTATGCCCGAATAGTCAACTCTCCAGCTCCTCGGATGCTGCCTGACAGGTTGTGCTTTTCCAACCCACGCTTTTCGACTCCTACTCTCCATTATCTGCAGTCCTCACTTTCTCACACCTTGTAACTGATCACAGCCCTTTCGCTCTTATCCCTCTGCATTCATTTTCCATCTGTAACATTTCAGACTATTCCAACTAGACTGAGAGTTATCCAGCAGAAAGATTAACCGTCAGTCTCACCCCACAAATACTTACCAAACTGATTTATTTTTCTTCAGAAGCCCTGTCCATTGTGAAAACTCTCACAGCAACAACATGGAGCCATTCCCCAGATCACAGTATGGGGAAAAGAGCCTAACCCTAACCAGGTGACATGGGAATGGGTGCGCGGAGCTGTGAGCGCACGGTCCTTCTATGATAGTTTAGAGACGCGTGAAATGCCGACGCTAGGAGTTCCAACCTAACCTGGAGCAGGGAACATTTGGGATATCAGGCTGGGGGAAATAGTACAGAGCAATGCTGGCCAAAACAGAAGTTGTTAAAAACGACCAGTGCTCTGGTCATGATTTGTTCCAGGGAAATGCCCTAATAATCAACCAAATTGTAGGTTGCCGCCCTCTACGCGTGACAGGCTGCCATGCCTGTTAAATTCACTGGTTATATGGGGGTGGGGGGGAGTAGGGGATTGCCTTTGTCTTTCAAAGCGAGATTTTTTTTATATCCACGGCATTTCATCAGAACTAGGAGAATTTTCTTGTGTTTGAAGGCAGAGGGTGAAAGAGAAAAAATCCGCAAGTTTTGTGTGATTTAATAAGCCAGGAGGGCGAGAAAGGGATTGTACGGAGAGAACAGCGAATGATAGCGTTCAGACGAATTTGAATGTCAGTTTTGCACGATTCAGGAAGTGTTACTGCCCACAGGCAAATGATCATGAGGAATATAACAAAAACAGAAATTGCTGTAGAAATGCTACAGGTCTGACAGCATCTGTTGAGGGAAATCAGAGTGAACAGTTCGGGTCCAGTGATCTTTCTTCAGAATGAGGAATGCAATTGTTGGATCAGCCTTTACTGAAACTTCAGACAAATAATAAGCAAGTTCGTCTCAGCGTGTTGCTCGTCTGTTCAGCCCTTTGTTTGCCTGATACTGTGTATCTGTTGATGGTCCGTTGCTACGGTGTGTGTGTGTTACTTTCTGGATGGCATCACACATTGCAATTTTGTAGCCGGGGGAGCCTTCCAATACGTGTGCTTCAGTTCAAAGGTGAAGAAGAAAATAACATTTATTTTACACGATATAACTAATAGGAGTAGCTCAGTTTGCCTTGCAGGCAGGGTGGCACAGCAGGAGTGTGGTGGGCCCAGAACCCAGAAGTTAATGGATCGAAACGGTTCTCTACCATTTGTATTAACAAAGTACAGTTCGTTTATTCTGCTTTTGCTCATGACGTCTCAAAATCAGCTTCTTGCTCCTAGGAAACACTTCAACCTGGAGTAAACAGCACTTATTCCGACATAGACAGAAGCTGTAAATGTTGCAAACAGGCACCAGCCGATACTTTCCCCTTTCTCACCAGGAACTAACACCAGCGATGGTCCAAACGACCTTTTCCTGTTCAAGAAACATGGAGAATGGTGCAGAAATCGGCCGTTCGGCCCTTCGAGCCTGCACCACCATTCAGTATAATGATGGCAGATCATGCAATTTCAGTATCCCCCTCTTGCTTTCTCTCCATACTCCTTGATCCCTTTAGCTGCAAGGGCTATGACCAGCTCCCTCGTGAACACATCTAACAAAATGTTCCCAACGTCGTTCTTTGGCAGAGAATTCCAAAGGTTCACATATCTCCGAGTGAAGAAATTCTTTCTCATGTCATTCCGAATGGCTTACCCTTATTCTTGGACTGTGACCCCTAGTTCAGAATTTATTCAACGTCGGGAGCATTCTTCCTGCATTTAGCCTGCCCAGTCCCGTCAGGGGACTATCAGAATCTATGTTTCTACGAGATTCCCCCTCATTCTCCGAAAGTCCAGTGAGCACAAGCCCAGTCGATCCAATCTTTAAAAGCAAATTACTGCGGATGCTGGAATCTGAAACCAAAAGAGAAAATGCTGGAAAATCTCAGCAGGTCTGGCAGCATCTATAAGGAGAGAAAAGAGTTGATGTTTCGAGTCTAACTGACCCTTTGGAGCTTTGACAATCTTTTTTCATTTGTCAGTCCTGCCATCCCAGGATTCAGTCTGTTGGACTTTCACTGGACGCCCTCAGTAAAAACCGAAATAATTCTGGATGCTGTAAATCAGAAACAGAGACAGAAGTTGCTGGAAAGCTCAGCAGGTCTGGCAGTATTTGTGCAGAGAAATCAGAAGAAACATTTCAGGTCCGGTGACCCTTCTTCACAACTGATGGGAGGTGGGAAAATGTCAGTTTATATGCGGAAGATTGGGTGGGGGAGGGGGTAAAGAGTAAACGATAGGTGGGAATGGAGCCCAAAGAGAGAGAAGAGCAGTTAGACAGACAAAGGAGTGGATAGTGATCTGGCTGGGAGAGTGAAAAGTTGTTAATGGAAATTGTTCGTGGCTCACAATAAGTACTGTGTAACGGCAGACTTTGTGATAACAAGGCCTGGCGTTTAAATTCGATTAATCAAATCTGGAATACAAACCCGATCTCAGGAATACAGATCATGATTTTGATTTACTGAAATACCATTCACCAATGTCCCTTCATAAGGGAAATCTGCCGATCTTACCTGTTCTGGCGTACATGGATTTCCAGACCCACAACAATGCTTTTGACCCCTAACTGCCCTCTGATATCAGTTCAAGGTGAATTAGGAGTGAACAACAAATGCTGTCAGAAACAATGATACTCATATCCGCTGGGAGAATAAGGAAGAATACAAACACATTTACAATAGGGCAAAATGGGACTCATATCTACGTGGTCGCGAATCCACGATTGTCCAAACTAGATAAACACATGGACACCACAGAGAAAAAAGGAAATGTGGGGACTATGCGAAGGGATTCAATTACCCACTGAGGTGGAAACACATTTACTTAGTCACATTGGGGAGAGGCTGTTCACAGTCCCGAGTGTAGGAAGGGATCAGTCAGAAAAGCAAGTTCCGGAGACACCAGCAAGTTTATATCTGACAGCAGAGGTTACATTCTGCCGTTATTGCTGCTGTTAATCCCAACTAGGAATGAGCTATGTCTAACCACCCGTTTCCAGTGGTGTTCCACTGTTTTCTGATGTAGATGAATTATTTTGACTTAGTTGTTGAAACATCATTTAGAAGTTTGCAGACGATGCAACAATCGATCATGTATCAGACCATAAGAAAAAGGAACAGAAATTAAGCCATTTGGCCCATCTAGTCTGCTCCACCATGCAATAATGTCTGATATGTTTCTCAACCATACCCTTCCACCTTCTCCCCATAACCTTTGATCCTCCTAACAATTAAGAACCTATCTATCTCTGTCTTAAATATACTCAATGACCTGGCCTACACAGCCTTCTTTGGCAAAGAATTCCATAGATTCACCACTCTCTGGCTGAAGAAAATTCTCTTCATTTCCTTTCTAAGGGGTCTTCCCTTTACTCAATGGCTGTACCCTGATGCTCTGGTCTCTCCTACCAATGGAAACATCTTCCTGACAAGTACTCTATTCAGACCATTCTGTATTCTGTAAGTTTCAATTGGATCATCCCTCATCCTTCTACACTCCATTGAGCACATAGTTGACCATGAGAGAAAGCGGTGGCCTGCAGTGAGATATCAATCAGGTAGAAAGAGAAAAAAAAGACTAATGGAATTCAGTCTAGAGAAATGGCTGATAATGAATTTGGGTAGGGCAAACTAAGGAGTGCACTTTAAAAGTGAGGGTACTGAGTGGAGTAGAGGAACAAAGAGACCTTGGAGTGTACATTCACAAATCCCTGAAGGTGGTTGGACAGGGAGATCAGGTGGTCAAGAAGGCTTTGTGATACTTTCCATTCTTGACCACAGGTTGGAATATTAGACCAGGGAGATGACGCTAGAAAGGCAAGATTGACAGGAATAGGGAACCCCGGATGACAAGAGATATTGAGGCTTTGACCAGAAATAGAAGGAGTTATGACTCAGGTACGGGCAGTTGGGATCAAGAGAATCCCTGGAGATATACAGGGGATGCGCGAGGCTACTGAAGAAGCAATTCAGGAGGATGAAGCAGGGGCACGAAGTAGCCTTGGCTGAGAAGATTAGGGTAAAGCCAAACAGGTTATTTAAGTATATTAAAGGAAAAAAAGAATAACTAGAGAGAGAATAGGTCCCCTCAAGGACCAAAATGGCTATGTATTTGTAGAACTACTGGAGATGGGCAAGGTTCTCAATGAATATTTCTCTTCTGTGTTTACCATGGAGAAAGACATGAAGATTGGGAACTTGATGAGGTTCATGGTGAAATCTCGGGGACAGTCTGTATCACCATAGAGGAAGTGTTGCATGTATTAGAATGTATGAAGATGGATAAATCTTCTGGTCTGGCTCAGATACATTCAAGAACCCTGCAAGTGGCTAGAGAAAAAATTGTGGGAGCCCTAGCTGATCATTTTCCATCATCATTAGCCATGGGTGAGGTCCTAGAAGACTGGAGGGTAGTGAATGTTGTGCCCTTATTCACAAAGGGCTGTAAAGAAAAACCTGGAAACTACAGACAAGTAACCTAACATCTGTGGTAGGTAAGTTACTTGCGAAGATTCTTAGGGATAAGATATACATGGATTTTGGGTAATCCAAGATGGAGGATGGGAAAAATTTCTGGCTGTAACAGCTGCTCCTTTTTTGATGTATTTTAGGTGTTGGAGGTGATTTCCTCGAATTCCAGGAGCAGCAATTACTGTTTTATATGCTATTGCATTGTTTTGGAACTTTGGCAAAAAAAGTCAAAACAACAGCGGTATTAAAAGGGAGAAGAACAGACAAAGGAAGCACATGGTGAGGTCAGTGCAGGAGAGAGAGAGAGAAAGAAACTGACACAGCAGTGAATCTCCACAGTTACTGCCTTTGCTGTTTGAATTCATGTATCGCTGGACATCGGAGTGCATTTGGGAAAATTAACAAACAGTGAATTCACAACTGATCTTGGAAGAACTCTTTGGGTGAAGTTCACAGCACAGAAGCAGATAAGTGTATTGATTTTAAGTCTGCAGTAGTGAGTAGAGTGGGTTCTTTCTTGATTATATGCTTTTTGAGATATGCCTTTTGATTAAATTTAAAATATAAGCCATAACTATTAATTTAACCTGGGGCGTTTTTTGTAGAGGAATAAGAGGGTGTTATTTTCTGGGTCTGCAGATTGTGGAGGAGCAAAAAATGGCCTTTAGTAGAGTGATATGTACTTCTTGTCAGATTTGGGAGTTTAAAGGGAGTTTAAGGGTTACTGTGGATTATATCTGCCATAAATGCTGCAGGCTGCGAATTTTAGCAGATCAAATGGATCGGTTGGAGAGACAATTAGAAGCAATGAGGAATTTGCAACAGCAGCAGTATGTTAAGGATGGCAGTTATAGGAAGTGGGGAGGGGGGGGGGGGTGCGGGAGTCTCAGATACAGTCACATAGATGGATTAACTCCAGGAAAGGTAAGAGAGTGAGGTAGCTAGTGCAGGAGCCTTCTGTGGCTATACCCATTTCAAACAAATATGCTGTTTTGTAAAATGTATGAGGTGATGGATTCTCAGGGGAATGCAGCATGAACAGCCAAGTGTCTGGTATTGAGACTGGCTCTAATGCAATGCGGGGTATGTCAGGTTGCAAGAGATCAATTGTGTTAGAGGGCTGTCTAGTCTGAAGTACAGGCAGACGTTTCTGTGGCCAGCAGGAAAAAATCAGAATGGTGTGTTGCTTCCCTGGTGCCAGGATCAAGGATGTCTCAGAGAGGGTGCAGAATGTTCTCAAGGGGGAGAGGGGCCAGCAAGCGGTCAATGACCACATTGGAACCAACGACATAGGAAAGGAAAAGTTTGAGATTCTGAAGGGAGATTACAGAGAGTTAGGCAGGAATTTAAAAAGGAGGTCCTCGAGAGTAGTAATATCTGGATCACTCCTGGTGTTACGAACTAGTGAGGGCAGGAATAGGAGGATAGACCAGATGAATGCATAGCTGAGGAGCTGGTGTATGGGAGAAGGATTCACATTTTTGGACCATTGGATTCTCTTTTGGGGTAGAAGTGACCTGTATAAGAAGGATGGTTTGCACATAAATTGGAAGGGGAGTAATATACTGGCAGAAAGATTTGCTAGAGCTGCTTCAGAGGATTTAAACTAGTAAGGAGAGGTGGGGGACCCAGGGAGGTACTGAGGAAAGAGATCAATCTGAGAGTGGTACAGTTGAGAACAGAAGCGAATCAAACAGTCAGGGCAGGCAGGGACAAGGTAGGACTAATAAATTAAACTGCATTTATTTCAATGCAAGGTGCCTACATGGCTCAAGGCTGGGCAGGACTGGCAGCTTAATGTTCCAGGATACAAATGCTACAGGAAGGATAGAAAGGGAGGCAAGAGAGGAGGGGGGAGTGGTGTTTTTGATAAGGAATAGCATTACAGCTGTGCTGAGTGAGGATATTCCCAGATATACATCCAGGGAAGTTATTTAGGTGGAACTGAGAAATAAGAAAGGTATGATCACCTTATTGGGATTGTATTATAGACCCCCGCAATAGTCAGAGGGAAATTGAGAAACAAACTTGTAAGGAGATCTCAGCTATCTGTAAGAATAATAGGGTAGTTATGGTAGGGGATTTTAACTTTCCAAACATCGACTGGGACTGCCATAGTGTTAAAGGTTTAGATGGAGAGGAATTTCTTAAGTGTGTACAAGACAATTTTCTGATTCAGTATGTGGATGTACCTACTAGAGAAGGTGCAAAACTTGACCTACTCTTGGGAAATATGGCAGGGCAGGTGACTGAGGTATCAGTGGGGGAGCACTCTGGGGCCAACGACCATAATTTTATTAGATTTAAAATAATGATGGAAAGGGATAGACCAGATCTAAAAGTTGAAGTTCTAAATCGGAGAAAGGCCAGTTTTGATGGTATTAGGCAAAACCTTTCGAAAACTGATTGGGGGCAAATGTTCACAGGGAAAGGGACGGCTGGAAAATAGGAAGCCTTCAGAAATGAGATAACGAGAATCCAGAGAAAGTATATTCCTGTTCGAGTGAAAGGAAAGGCTAGTAGGTATAGCGAATGCTGGATGACTAAAGAAATTGAGGGTTTGGTTAAGAAAAAGAAGGAAGCATATGTAAGGTATAGACAGGATAGATCGAGTGAATCCTTAGAAGAGTATAAAGGAAGTAGGAGTATACTTAAGAGGGAAATCAGAAGGGCAAAAAGGGGACATGAAATAGCTTTGGCAAATAGAGTTAAGGAGAATTCAAAGAGGTTTTACAAATACATTAAGGAAAAAAGGATAACCGGGGAGAGAATAGGGCCCCTCAATGATCAGCAAGGCGGTCTTTGTGTGGAGCCACAGAAAACGGGGGAGATACTAACTGAGTATTTTGCATCAGTATTTATTGTGGAAAAGAATATGGAAGATATAGAAAGTAGAGAAATAGATGGTGACACCTTGCAAAATGTCCATATTACAGAAGAGGAGGTGCTGGATGTCTTGAAATGCATAACGGTGGATAAATTCCCAGGACCTGATCAGGTGTTACCTAGACCTCTGTGGGAAGCTAGAGGAGTGATTGCTGGGCCTCTTGCTGAGATATTTTCATTAATGATAGTCACAGGTGAGGTGCCGGAAGACTGGAGGTTGGTGCCACTGTTTAAGAAGGGTGGTAAGGACAAGCCAGAGAATTATAGACCAGTGAGCCTGATATTGGTAGTGGGCAAATTGTTGGAGGGAATCCTGACGGACAGGGTGTATATGTATTTGGAAGGCAAGGACTGATTAGGGATAGTCAACATGTCTTTGCGCATGGGAAATCATGTCTCACAAACTTGATTGAGTTTTTTGATGAAGGCAGAGCGGTAGATGTGATCTATATGGACTTCAGTAAGGTGGTCGACAAGGGTCCCCATGGGAGACTAGTTAGCAAGGTTAGATCTCACGGAATAAAGGAAGAACTAGCCATTTGGGTATAAAACTGGCTCAAAGGTGGAAGACAGAGGGTGGTGCTGGAGGGCTGTTTTCAGACTGGAGGCCTGTCACCAGTGGAGTGCACTTCCATAAATGATTTGGATGCGAGCATAAGAGGTACAGTTAGTAAGTTTGCAGATGACACCAAAATTGGTGGTATAATGGATTCTGAAGAAGGTTACCTCAGATTACAACAGGATCTTGATCAGATGGGCCAATGGGCCGAGAAGAAGCAGATGGAGTTTAATTCAGATAAATGTGAGGACCTGCATTTTGGGAAAGCAAATCTTAGCAGGACTTATACACTTTATGGTAAGGTCTTAGGGAGCATTGCTGAACAAAGAAACCTTGGAGTGCAGGTTCATAGCACCTTGAAAGTGGATTTGCAGCTAGTTAGAATAGTGAACAAGGCATGTGGTATGCTTTCTTTTATTGGTCAGAGTACAGGAGTTGGAAGGTCATGTTGCGGCTGTACAGGACATTGGTTAGGCCACTGTTGGAATATTGCATGCAATTCTGGTCTCCTTCCTATCAGAAAGATGTTGTGAAACTTGAAAGGGTTCAGAAAAGATTTACAAGGATGTTGCCAGGCCTGGAGGATTTGAGCTGTGGGGAGAGGCTGAACAGGCTGGGGCTGTTTTCCCTGGAGCGTTGGAGGCTGAGGGGTGACTTTATTGAAGTTTACAAAATTATGAGGGGCATGGATAGGATAAATGGACAAAGTCTTTTCCCTTGAGTCATGAAGTCCAGAACTAGAGGGCATAGGTTTAGGGTGAGAGGGGAAAGATATAAATGAGACCTAAGGGGGAACATTTTCATAGAGGATGGTACGGGTATGGAATGAGCTGCCAGAGAAAGTGGTTGAGGCTGGTACAATTGCGACATTTAACAGGCATTTGGATGGGTATATGAATAGGAAGGGTTTGGAGGGATATGGTCTGGGTCCTGGCAGGTGGGACGAGATTGGGTTAGGATATCTGGTCAGCATGGACGGATTGGACCAAAGGGTCTGTTTCCATGCCGTACATCTCTATGACTCTATGACAGGGTTTCATTGGAAGCAGTCAGCATGGCTTTGTGTGTGGGAGATCATGCCTCACAAATTTGTTAAGAGTGCTTTGATGAAGTGACCAGGCAAAGTGACGAGGGCTGGACAGCAGACATAGTCCACATGGATTTCAGTAAGGCTTTTGGTAATATTGCACATGGTATGCTGCTCTGGAAGGTTAGACTGCGTGAAATCCACGTGGAGCTGGCAAATTGGATACACAGTTACTTAAGGAATATTGTGGAACAGAGGGTCATTGGAGTTCAAGTGCTTGGTTCTCTGAAAGTTGAGTCACAGGAGACAGGGCAGTGAAGAAGGCTTTTGGCACGCTGGCCTTTATCAGTCAGGGCATTGAGTATAGAAATTGGGAAGTTATGTTGCAGTTGTACAGGACACTGTTGAGGCCGCACTTGGAGCATTGTGTTCAGTTTTGGTCACCTTGTTATAGGAAGGATGTTATCAAACTGGAAAGAATGAAGAAAAAAATTACAAGAATGTTGCCGGGACTCAACTGTCTGAGTTATAGGGAAAGATGAAACAGGTTAGGTCTTTTTCTTCAGAGCACAGATGAGTTAGGGGGACCTTATAGAAGTATAAAAGATCATGCGAGGAATTGGATAGGGTGAATGCACTCATTTTTTCCCCCAGGAATGGGGAATTGAGGACTTCAAGGCATCAGTTTAAGGTTAGTGGGCAAAGAATAAGAAGAACCTGAGGATAACTTTTTTATACACAGGGTGTACGCATATAGAATGAGCTGCTAGCGGAAGTGGTTGAGGCAGGTACATTAACAACATTAAAAATGCATTTATGCATGGATAGGAAAGGTTTAGAAAAAAATGGGCCAAGTGCAGGGAAATGGGGTTCGCACTGTTGGACATTTTGGTCGACATGGACCAGTTTGGGCCAAAGGGCTTGTCTCCATACTGTCAGACTCTATAACTCCGAAGAGTCAAATCATGACCATGTGTTGATTGTTGGGAAGAACCCATCTGGCACAGGAATGCTTTTAAGGCAAGGAAACTGTTGTCTTTACCTGGTCTGGACTGCACATGACCACTAGACTTTTATTTATTTATTGCTATGTGTGCCTAAGTACAGTGAAAAGCTGTTTATGAGCAGTACGGGCAGATCATTGTGAGATTCTGAACTGCCCTCCAAAATGGACAATAAGAACTGAAAGAAACTCAGAACTTTGCAAGAAACTACTAAACTTGTTTTTGCAATAAATGACTAGCATTTATTTTATACCAATATTGCATATAACTGTTGTGACACAAAATGTGCTGTTTTGAACTGTAAATGGCAGAGTATCGCTAAGCTTGACTGAGAGACCTCTTCCACACATCTGTTGTACAAGCTCGAATAGATTCTCTTGTGATAATCTACTCAGGTCTGATTCCTCGAGCTTTGCAAGCATTTGCTATCATGGGGAGAATAGCATTCGCAGATGGTTGTTATCTCAAGTTTTGCTACAATGCCTTGATACAATACTCTATCGAATGGGTCCTTAATTTCAAGGACAGTCACCATCACATTTGAAATTGAGATCCTTTGTCCATGTTTGCACCAAAACAGGGATCAGGAGCTGAGCAGCCCTTGCTTAGGAGAAAGTGAGGACTGCAGATGCTGGCGATCAGAGCTTAAAAATGTGTTGCTGGAAAACGCAGCAGGTCAGGCAGCATCAAAGGAACAGGAGAATCGACGTTTCGGGAATAAGCCCTTGCTTAGCTCAAACTGAGATCCATGACCATGATATGTCATTGTTGTCTGTCTGTTTTGATTGCATTTATGTCTCGACAGGCCAGATGATTGGCTGAAGCCTTGTGCAAGCACAGAACACACGTATGGTTGCTCTTCACATTGAACAATGCTTTTTCCTTCCATGTTCAAAGCTGGTGATATTCAGCTCCTGAGAATCAGGCATTAATGACAGCTCTTGATCCAACATTTGACGTGAGATTCCTGTCTGTAAAATAAATTTAAAACAGGAAAAATTGAATAAAAGCTGCCAGATTGTCATAAAAACCACTTGGATCATTAATGTCCTTGAAAGGGCAGAATTTGAAAAATGAAGGACTAACCAGGTTGTGGGAACAGACTGCAGCCAGTCATTATTTCTGCAGACCAGTGAAGTGGGAGGTTTCAGTGATACCATAACAATGCTGTCTGTGTAACAATACGAACTGTACAACTGGCTGGCCAGAACCTGGTCAATCTGTAATTGGATCAATGTAAATGACCTAGGCTTAAGGTCATTGACATAGGTATCACAGAAACAGACCCTTCAGTCTAACTCATCCATGCCAACCAGATATCCTAAATTAATCTAGCCCCATTTGCAAACCTTTGGCTTTTGTCTTTATAAACTCTTCCTATTTAAATACCTATCCACAAGCCTTTTAAATGTTGTAATTGTACCAGCGTCCACCAGCTGCTCGGGCTTTTCAATCCATACACGTACCACCCTGTGTCATACATGCACCACTCATAGAACATAGAAAAGTACAGCACAGAACAAGCCCTTTGGCCCACAATGTTGTGCCGAGATTTAATCCTAATGTAAAATATAGTAACTTAACCTACGCACTCCCCAACTCACTGCTATCCATGTGCATGTCCAGCAATTGCTTAAATGTCCCCAATGACTCTGCTTCCACCACCACAGCTGGCAACGCATTCCATGCATTCACAACTCTCTGCGTAAAGAACCTACCTCTGATGTCTCCTTTATACCTTCCTCCTAATATCTTCAAACTATGACTTCTTGTACCAGTTAATCCTACCCTGGGGAAAAGTCTCTGGCTATTGACTCTATCCATTCCACTCATTATTTTGTACACCTCGATCAGGTCTCCTCTCTTCCTCCTTCTCTCCAGAGAGAAAAGTCCGAGCTTATTCAACCTCTCTTCATAAGGCAAGCCCTCCAGTCCAGGCAGCATCCTGGTAAACCTTCTTTGCACCCTCTCCAAAGCCTCTGTATCTTTCCTATAGTAGGGCGACCAGAACTGGACACAATATTCCAAATATGGTCTCACTAGGGACTTGTAGAGCTGTAGCAAAACCTCGCGGCTCTTAAACATGATCTCCCTGTTAATGAAAGCCAAAACACCATATGCTTTCTTAACAATCCTATCCACTTGGGGTGGCAATTTTGAGGGATCTATGTACTTGCACACCCAGATCCCTCTGTTCCTCCACACTGACAAGAATCCTGTCTGTAATCCTATATTCAGCATTCGAAGTCAACCTTCCAAAATGCATCACTTTGTATTTATCCAGTTTGAACTCCATCTGCCATTTCTTAGCCCAGCTCTGCATCCTGTCTATGTCACACTGCAGCCTGCAGAAGCCCTCTATACTATCGACAGTACCTCCAACCTCTGTGTCATCTGCAAATTTACTAACCCACCCCTCAATCTCCTCATCCAAGTCATTTATAAAAACCACAAAGCGCAGAGGCCCAAGAACAGAGCCCTGCGGGACCCCACTCAACACTGACCGCCAGGCAGAATACTTTCCATCTACAACCACTCTCTGCCTTCTGTCAGCCAGCCAATTCTGAATCCAGATAGCCAAATCTCTCTGTATCCCATACTTCCTGACTTTATCAATGAGCCTAACATGGGGAACCCTATCAAATGCCTTGCTGAAATCCACATACACCACATCCACTGCTCGACCATCATTGACCTGTCTTGACACCTCCTCAAAGAACTCAGAGAAAGTGAGGACTGCAGATGCTGGAGATCAGAGCTGAAAAATGTGTTGCTGGAAAAGCGCAGCAGGTCAGGCAGCATCCAAGGAACAGGAGAATCGATGTTTCGAGCATAGGCCCTTCTTCAGGAAAGAAGGGCTTATGCCCGAAACGTCGATTCTCCTGCTCCTTGGATGCTGCCTGACCTGCTGCGCTTTTCCAGCAACACACTTTTCACCTACTCAAAGAACTGAGTAAGATTTGTGAGGCATGACCTGCCCCTCACAAAGCCACGCTGACTCCCTTAATCACATTATGTTTTGACAAATAGTCATAAATCCTATCCCTCAGAATTCTTCCCAAAACTTTGCTGACGACAGACATAAGACTGACTGGTCTGTAATTGCCAGGGATTTCACTATTACCCTTCATGAATAGAGGAACAACATTCACCACCTTCCAATCCTCCAGTATGACTCCTGTGGAGAGTGAGGAGGCAAATATCATTCGTGTGAAAAAGTTGTCACTTAAGTCCCTTTTAATCTTTCTCCTCTCACCTTAAACCTATGCTCTCCAGTTTTGGACTCTGCTACCTTTGGGAGAGGACCTTGCGTGTTTATCCTATCCATGCCTCTCATGATTTTATTAACCTCTAGAAGATTACCCCTCAGCCTCCGATGCATGAGGGAAAACAGCCACAGCCTATGGCTCAAATCCTCCAACCCTGGCAAAACCCTTGTAAATCTTTTCTGAACCCTTTCAAGTTGCACACCATCCTTCCAGTAGGAGTGAGGCCAGAATTGCATGCAATATTCCAACCGTGGCCTAATCAATGTTCTGAAGGCTTGCTGAAAATTTATGACCATAAGCAAGTGGGAATGTACCCTCTTGGGATACATGCATTCCCCCTTCCGTACTGGTGAGGCTGCATGTGGAGGACTGTGCTCAGTACTGTCACTGTACTTAGAAAGTTGCTAATATATTGGAAGCAGTTCAGGGAAGGCTTAATGGACTAATACCTGGAATAGGTGGATTGCTTTGTCAGGAAATGCTAGACAGGCTAGGCCTGTATCTTCTGCAATTTAGAAGAGAAAGAGGAGACTAAACTGAAACATAAAAGATCCCAAGGGGACCTGACCAGTTGGATGCTGAAAAAAAAGTATCCTCTTGTGGGAGAATCTAGAGGTAGTAATCATAGTTTAAAAGTAAGGGTGAGGTGAGAAAACATTTAAAGCAGAGGTGAGGAAACATTTCTCTCAGAGGGTTGACAGTCTATCGAATTTGCTTCCTGAAAAGGCACTGTATGCAGAATCTTCAAATATTTTAAAGACAGAGGCAGATAATTTTTGATGACCAAGATAGTGAAAGATTATTGGGCGGATATGCAGACACATAGAATTGATGTTGAAATCAGATCAGCCATGATCTCATTCAGAGATAGAGCAGGCTCGAAGAGCCGAGTGGCCTACTCCTATTCTCATTTGTCTGTTCGAATAATCCAGTGAACAAAAAAAAAAAAGCTCCAGTCTTGTCTGATTACAGCAGTTGGAAGGGTTTTTGAGTTCCCACTTCACCCATCCAGTGGAAATAGTTCCTCTCTATCTACATGACCAACTTTGATTAACATCTGGAAACTTTGAATCAAATCATCCATCAATCTTCTAAATTCCAGGGAATACAACACTCCTAAAGAGATAATGCACTTTGGTAGAAGGGCTAGAGAACACTATCATTTTCTGCCCATTTGAGTTTCTGAGCTTCACCCATACAGATTCTACTTCACCACATCCTGTATCCTTGCTCACAATCACATTACTTTCCTGTTTTAATCAGCAATTCTAATCCACCTCCTTGTCCTTTTATCTCGCTCAACCTATCCTCCTTCATCAACCTGCTGATTCCAGGCATTAATCTGCTAAACCTCCTCTGAATCACCTCAAATGAATTTCCAGAATTCCAAAACCTACCCACTGTATTCAAGATGTTGTCTCGCCCAATCCCTGTAGGAATGAAGCAGAACATCCTTACATTTATGTTCAATTCCTGTCATAATAAAGGAAAGAACCTATTTTCTTTCTTGATTACAGAGATTGCAGAGCTCTTGATCAATTGGGTGAATGGGCTGAGGAGTGGAAAATGGAGTTTAATTTAGATTTTAGTAAAACAAACAATGGCAGGACTTATACAAGGAATGGTGAGACCCTGGATAGTGTTGTAGAACACAGAGAGATCGAGGCTTCAGGTATATAATTCTTTGAAATTTGCATCGAGGTAGACAGGGTGGTTAAGAAGGTGTTTAGCACACTTGCCTTCATGAAGGAGTTTTCCTCCTCTCTCTACAAGAAACCCACCCTCCTCTCTGACCTATCACCTCAATCTGCACCCCCATTAACCTACTGTACTCTACTACTTTCTCCCCACCCCCACACACCCATATCATTTATCTCTCCACCCTGCAGGCACCCTGCCTCTATTCCTGATGATGGGCTTTTGCCTGAAACGTTGATTTTCCTGCTCCTCGGATGCTGCCTGACTTGCTGTGCTTTTCCAGCACCACTCTAATCTAGACTCTGGTTTCCAGCATCTGCAGTCCTTGTTTTTACCCTTCATTGCTCAGACTTTTGAGTATAGGAGTGGGGACGTCATGTTGAGGTTATACAGGATGTTGGTGAGGGCTCTTCTGGAATACAGTGTGCAGTTCTGGTCACCCTGTTATAGGAAGTATATTATTAAACCAGAGAGGGTTCAGAAAAGATTTACCAGAATGTTGCCAGAAATGAATTATAGAGACAGGATGGATAGGCTGGGATGTTTTTTAGCTGAAGTGTAGGAGGTTGAGTGGTGATCTTATAGAAGTTTATAAATCACCAGGGGCATAGATTAGATCACTGACAGTGTGGAAACAGGCCCTTCGGGCCAACAAGTCCACACCGACCCTCCGAAGACCAACCCACCCAGACCCATTCCCCTACATTTACCTCTTCACAATACACATGGCCAATTCAGCTAAACCTGCACATTTTTGGAGTGTGGGAGGAAACCCACACAGACACGGGGAGAATGTGCAAACTCCACACAGACAGTTGCCTGAGGTGGGAAATGAACCCAGGTCTTTGGCGCTGTGAGGCAGCAGTGCTAACCACTGAGCCACCATGCCGCCCAGGTGAATACATAAGGTGAATAGCAAAGATATTTTCTCTCAGGTGGGGAGATCCAAATTAGGAAGCATATTTTTAAGGTGAGAGGAGAAGGATTTAACAAAGACATAATGGGAAATTTATTTTCTTTGTACAGAGTGGTGATATGGAATTAACTGCCAGAGGAAGTGGTGGATGCAGGTACAGTTACAATGTTTAAAAGACATTTCGATAAGTTCATGAATAGGAAAGGGGGTAATCCAAGATGGAGGATGGGAAAAATTTCTGGCTATAACAGCTGCTCCTTTTTGAGGTATTTTAGGGGTTGGAGGTGATTTCCTCGAACACCAGGAGCACCAATTACTGTTTTATATGCTGTTGCATTGTTTTGGAACTTTGGGAAAAAGAAAGTCAAAACAACAGCCATATTAAAAGGGAGAAGAGCACACAAAGGAAGTACATGGTGAGGTCATTGCAGGGGAGAAAGAGACAGAGAGAGAGTGAACCTGCACACTTACTGCCTTTGCTGTTTGAATTCATATATCGTTGGACATCGGAGTGCATCTGGGAAAATTAACAAGCAGTGAAATTCACAACTGATCATGGATGAACTGTTGGGCGAAGTTCAAGGCACAGAATCAGATAAATTCATCGTTGTTTTTAAGTGTGGCCCACAGAGAATCTGCAGTAGGGAGTACAGTGGGTTCTTTCTTGATTATATGTTTTTTGGAGATATGTCTCTTGATTAAACTTAAAATATAAGCCATAACTATTAATTTAACCTGGGGCAGTGTTTGGAGAGGAATAAGATGGTGTTATTTTCTGGGTCTGTAGATTGTGAAGGAGCAAAAATGGTCATTAATAGAATGATATGTACTTCTTGTCAGATGTGGGAGTTTAAAGAGAGTTTAAGGATTACTGTGGATTACATCTGTCATAAATGCTGCACAAAGTTAAAAATCACACAACACCAGGTTACATGCCAACAGGTTTAATTGGAAGCACACTAGCTTTCGGATCGTCGCTCCTTCATCAGGTGATAGTCAGGCGCTCTGAAAGCTAGTGTGCTTCCAATTAAACCTGTTGGACTATAACCTGGTGTTGTGTGATTTTTAACTTTGTACACCCCAGTCCAACACCAGCATTTCCAAATCATAAATGCTGTAGGCTGCGAATCTTATCAGATCGAACAGATCGATTGGAGAGATAGAAGCAATGAGGAATTTGCAAAAGCAACAGTATGTGATGGAAGGCAGTTATAGGAAGGGGGGAAAGTCTCAGATACAGTTACATAGATGGGTTAAACGCCAGGGAAGATAAGAGAGGTAGGCAGCTATTGCAGGAGTCTTTTGTGGATATACCCATTTCAAACAAGTATGCTGTTTTGGAAAATGTAGGGGGTGATGGATTTTCAGGGGAACTCAGCACGAACAGCCAAGGGTCTGGTATTGAGACTGGCTCTAATGCAATGAGGGGTAAGTCAGGTTACAAGAGATCAATTGTGTTAGGGGACTGTCTACTCTGAGGTACAGACAGACGTTTCTGTGGCCAGCAGGAAAAAAATCAGAATGGTGTGTTGTTTCCCTGATGCCAGGATCAAGGATGTCTCAGAGAGGGTGCAGAATGTTCTCATGGGGGAGAGGGGCCAGCAAGAGGTCATTGTCCACATTGAAACCAATGGAAGGGAAAAGGTTGAGATTCTGAAGGGAGATTACAGAGAGTAAGGCAGGAATTTAAAAAGGAGGATCATTGGAATCTCTTTTGGGGTAGAAGTGACTTGTACAAGGTGGCCGGATTGCACCTAAATTGGAAGGGGACTAATGTATTGGCAGGGAAGTTTGCTAGAGCTGCATGGGAGGATTTAAACTAATAAGGTGGCGGGAATGGGACCCAGGGAGATGGTGAGGAAAGAGATCGATCTGAGACTGGTACGGTTGAGAACAGAAGCGAGTCAAACAGTCAGGGCAGGCAAGGACAAGGTAGGACTAATAAATTAAACTGCATTTATTTCAATGCAAGGGGCCTAACAGGGAAGGCAGATGAATTCAGGGCATGGGTAGGAACATGGGACTGGGATATCATAGCAATTACAGGAACATGGCTCAGGGATGGGCAGGACTGGCAGCTT
>NC_057754.1:11573014-11598050 GCF_004010195.1 Chiloscyllium plagiosum | reverse complement strand
CCATCCAAATGCCTCTTAAATGTTGCAATTGTACCAGCCTCCACCACATCCTCTGGCAGCTCATTCCATACACGTACCACCCTCTGCGTGAAAAAGTTGCCTCTTAGGTCTCTTTTATATCTTTCCCCTCTCACCCTAAACCTTTGCCCTCTAGTTCTGGACTCCCTGACCCCAGGGAAAAGACTTTGTCTATTTATCCTATCCATTCCCCTCATAATTTTGTAAGCCTCTTTAAGGTCACCCCTCAGCCTCCAATGCTCCAGGGAAAACAGCCCCAGTCTGTTCAGCATCTCCCTGTAGCTCAGATCCTCCAACCCTGGCAACATCCTTGTAAATCTTTTCTGAACCCTTTCAAGTTTCACAACATCTTTCTGATAGGAAGGAAACCAGAATTGCACGCAATATTCCAACAGTGGAAGGCATAGAAAGTAGAGACATAGATGGTGACACCTTGGAAAATGTCCATATTACAGATGAAGTGCTGGATGTCTTGAAATGCATAACCGTGGATAAATTCCCAGGACCTGATCAGGTGTACCCTAGAACTCCATGGGAAGCTAGATAAGTGATTGCTGGGCCTCTTGCTGAGATATTTATATCATCGATAGTCACAGGTGACATGCCGGAAGACTGGAGGTTGGCTAACGTGGTGCTACTGTTTAAGAAGGGTTGTAAGGACAAGCCAGGGAACTATAGACCAGTGAGCCTGACCTCGATGGTGGGCAAGTCGTTGGAGGGTATCCTAGGGACAGGATGTACATGTATTTGGAAAGGCAAGGACTGATTCGGGATAGTCAACATGGCTTTGTTCATGGGAAATCATGTCTCACAAAGTTGATTGAGGTTTTTGAAGAAGTACCAAAGAAGATTGATGAGGGCAAAGCAGTAGATGTGACCTATATGGACGTCAGTAAGGCATTTGACAAGGTTCCCCATGGGAGACTGATTAGCAAGGTTAGATCTCATGGAATACAGGGAGAACCAGCCATTTGGATACATAACTGTCTCAAAGGTAGAAGACAGAGGGTGGTGGTGGAGGGTTGTTTTTCAGACTGGAGGCCTGTGACCAATGGAGTGCCACAAGGATCAGTGCTGCGCCCTCTACTTTTTGTCATTTACATAAATGATTTGGATGCGAGCATCAGAGGTACAGTTAGTAAGTTTGCAGATGACACCAAAATTGGAGGTGTAGTGGACAGCGAAGAGGGTTACCTCAGATTAAAACAGGATCTGGACCAGATGGGCCAATGGGCTGAGAAGTGGCAGATGGAATTTAATTCAGATAAATGCCAACATGGCTTTGTGCATGGGAAATCATGTCTCACAAACTTGATTGAGTTTTTTGTGGAAGTAACAAAGACCATTGATGAGGGCAGAGTGCTAGATATGATCCATATGTCCTTCAGTAAGGCGTTCGACAAGGTTCCGCATGGCGGAATGGGACTATGTGTCACCGCCCTTTTGGCGCGATCATTTGGCCCTGTCGTATTGGCGCTCATTATGGAGCTGTTTTGGCACTAATACATAACCACTGTGTGAAAATTTGGTCTGTCTCTCTTGCTTAGAATGTTTTTAGCCATTTCTGGTCTGAGCTCTACAAGAAAATAAAAAGAAAACTGTATTACAGCTTTCCAATGTGAAGACAGAAGGGCTTAAGTATCATCAAGGCAGTAGATTAAGAATTAACAATTGTTAAATGAGAAAATGATTACAAAACGAGATTTGAATCTACAGCGGGTCATTACAGCTTTGACTATCAACTCTTGCTAGTTGGGAAAATTACATTGGGTCATTAGTCATCCTCTCTTCTTTAACCAAACAAGAGTTTTTTTTTATTCTGAATTGGTGCCAAAACAGCTCAGCGCCAAAGTAATGAGCACCAAACTAGTTTAGAGCCAAAACGGCGGGGCCAAATGATCGGCGCCAAAAGGGCGGCACCAAAATGTACCCCACCCCCCCAATGGGAGACTGATTAGCAAGGTTAGATCTCACGGAATAAAGGGAGAACTAGCCATTTGGACACGAACTGGCTGAAAGGTAGAAGACAGAGGGTGGTGGTGGAGGGTTGTTTTTCAGACTGGAGACCTGTGACCAGTGGAGTGCCACAAGGATTTGTGCTGGGTCCTCCACTTTTTCTCATTTACATAAATGATTTGCATGTGAGCATAAGAGGCACAGTTAGTAAGCTTGCAGATGACACCAAAATTGGAGGTGTAGTGGACAGCGAAGAGGGCTACCTCAGATTACAACAGATCTTGACCAGATGGGCCAATGGGCTGAGAAGTGGCAGACGGAGTTTAATTCAGAGGTGCTGCATTTTGGGAAAGCAAATCTTAGCAAGACTTATACACTTAATGGTAAAGTCCTAGGGAGTGTTGCTGAACAAAGAGACCTTGGAGTGCAGGTTCATAACTTCTTGAAAGTGGAGACACAGGTAGATAGGATAGTGAAGAAGGCGTTTGGTATGCTTTCCTTTATTGGTCAGGGTATTGAGTACAGGAGTTGGGAGGTCATGTTGCAGCTGTACAGGACATTGGTTAGGCCACTATTGGAGTATTGCGTGCAATTCTGGTCTCCTTCCTATTGGAAAGATGTTGTGAAACTTGAAAGGGTTCAGAAAAGATTTACAAGGATGTTGGCATGGTTGGAGGATTTGAGCTACAGGGAGAGACTGAACAGTCTGGGGCTGTTTTCCCTGGAGCATAGGAGGCTGAGGGGTGACATTATAGAGGTTTATAAAATTATGAGGTGCATAGATAGGGTAAATAGACAAAGTCAGGCAACTCAGGCGACTGACTGTGTGGAGTTTGCACATTCTCCCCGTGTCTGCGTGGGTTTCCTCCGGGTGCTTCGGTTTCCTCCCACAGTCCAAAGATGAATTGGTGAATTGGCCATGCTAAATTGCCCGTTGTGTTAGGTAAAAGGGGTAAATGTAGGGGTATGGGTGGGATGCGCTTCGGCGGGTCAGTGTGGACTTGTTGGGCCGAAGGGCCTGTTTCCACACTGTAAGTAATCTAATCTAACCTAATCTAATCTTTTCCCTGGGGTCGGGGAGTCCAGAACTAGACGGCATAGGTTTAGGGTGAAAGGGTAAAGATAATAAAAGAGACCTACGGGGCAACTTTTTCACACAGAGAGTGGTACGTGTACGGAATGAGCTGCCAGAAGAAGTGGTGGAGGCTGGTACAATTGCAACATTTAAGAGGCATTTGCATGGGTATATGAATAGGAAGGGTTTGGAGGGATATGGGCCAGGTGCTGGCAGGTGGGACTAGATTGGGTTGAGATATCTGGTCTGCATGGACAGCTTGGACCAAAGGGCCTGTTCCGATGCTGTACATCTCTATGACTCTATGTTTGGAGATATATGGACCAAACACAGGAAGGTGGAATTACTTTAGTTTGGGAACATGGTCAGCTTGCACTAGTGAAACCAAAAGGTCTCTTTCAATGATGTTTGACTACACGTGCATGCTGAATCCACGTACTAACTTTGTGACTCATACGTTATGACTCAGAAATCTTTCTGCACCTCAGAATTCTGCAGTCGTTCTCCATCTAAGGAACTCTGCTCTTAATTATTCTTCCTGCCAAAGTGAATTACTTATATATTGAACTCCATCTGCAAGATATTTTGCCCATACACCAACCCTAACTATATCTGCCTGCAACCTCATGTCTTCAAACAACAGTTTTCTATCGATCTTTAGCTACCTTGCTTTCAATCCTCTCATCCAAATGAATCATGTAACTTGTAAAATGTTGGGTAGTATCCCTAACCCGAATCAATCATTCCAAGATGGGCAAAAGATAGAATCATAATCCTTACAGTGCAGGAAAAGGCCATTTATCCCATTAAGTCTGCACCTCCCTCCTTTTGGCATGCCACCCAGACTCTCCTCCCTCCCTCCCACTCCATTCAACCCCCACCCCCCATTCCAGTAACCGAGTATGGTGTTTTTATATAGCTAAATCAGCTAACCTGCACACATCCCTGGACACTACAGCATAATTTTGAGCATGGTCAATCCACCCAACCTGCACATCCTTGGACAATGGCACAGAACTCCAATACCTAGCAGAAACCCACGCAGATACTGGGAGAACGTGCAAACTCCACTCAGAAAATCACACAAAGGTGAAATCAAATCCAGGTTTGTGGCACTGCAAGGTAGCACTTGGCCACCATGGTGCATAAAACTGACTGGTGAAACTTGGGATTGAACCAGGAACCTTTATATCCTTCAGCTAATGTACTCCCACCTGAACTATTTCAACAACAGATACAAGGGGAACAAAGCTCTGTTGTTCCTCAGAATGAATGGTTCTACACAGTCCTCTCTGCTTCTGGGTGGAAAAAAAAGAGAATCAATGACTTAAAAAAGGAAATTAGATAAGTATTTAAGGGAAATAAACTTGCAGGGGAATTGGAGAGAATGCATTTCTGCAAGAAAATTGGCATTGATGAAATAGGCTAAATTACTTCTTTCTCTGCCATACTGAATCCAAGATTGATTTCTACAACCGCTGCTCATCATATAACCCCTTGATCCAGGAATCATTAGGGTAAATCGCACTGCTCCCCCTGGAAAGCCCAGTCTCTCCTTTGAACTGTGATACCCAGACACATCCTTTGGAGCTGCTCTGCTCATGATTTTGCATCTCTTGGCGCTCTTCCATTGACACTGATCTCAGAAAGGTTTTCCCACAGACACGATAGAAAATCGTGCACAGTGAAAGGCCGATGATAGTGAGATGCTGGTGAGTGCAGCGACTCTGTTAGGTCTTACTGTGATATCTGGTTGGGATTGACAATGTGGAAATACTATTGATTGAATGTGCTGTAAAAAGAGTGGACAGAAAGCAGTCCTCCCCTCAATGCAGGGAACAATACTCTGGCTCTAGCAGACCTAGTCCTAATTGCTTCATTCTTGACTTTCACTGAGGACTCCCCCCACCCGCCTCGCACTCATTCTGCTGTAGGTTGAGGAAGGGTCACTGAACCGAAACGCTAACTCCGATTTCTCTCCAAGACCCTGGACAATTGCAGTAAGACTATTAGAGGAAACTGGAGCACCTGCAAGAAACCCACGCAGACACAGAGCGAATGTGCAGGCGTTTCCTCTGGTTTCCTCCCACAGTCCAATGATGTGAGGGTTTGGCCATGCTAAATTGCCCATAGTATCCAGGGATGTGTACATTACATGGATTAGCCATGGGAAATGCCAGGTTGTAGGGATAGTTTAGGCAGATGGGTTTCAGTGTGATGATCTTCAGAATGTCGGTGTGGACTTGTTGGGCCAAATGACCAGTTTTCACACTGTAGGGATACTATATCTATATCCTAGCTCCTGTACATCCTCTTGCCAATACACCATTTGCCTTCTTCACCTCCTGCTGCACCTGCATGCTAACTTTCAGTGACTTGTGTACAAGGACACCAGGTCTCATTTCATCTCCCCCTTTCCCAGCCTCTTGCCATTCAGATAATAATCTGTCATCCTGTTTTTGTGATCAGACTGGTTAACCTCCCATTTATCTGCATTATCATTCATCTGCCTTGCATTTTTGTCTACTCACTCAACTCCAAAATCACACTGGAGCATATCTGTATTCCCCCTAATAGTTCACTGCTCCACCCAGCTTCACATCATGGAGTCAGAGAGATGTACAGCATGAAAACCGACCCTTTGATTCAACTTGTTCATGCTGAGCAAATAAATTAATCTACTTCTGGCCCATATCCCTCTAAACCATTTCTATTCATATACCCATCCAGATGCCACTAAATATTTTAATAGTAGCAGCCTCCATCACTTCCTCTGGCAGTTCATTCCACACACACACATCACCCTCTGTGAAAATGTTATCCTTAAGGTCCCTTTTAAATCTTTCCCATCTCCTTAATTTTATGACCTCTAGTTTTTGTCTTCGCTATCCTGGTGAAAAGACCATGACAATTCACTGTTCCATGACACTCATGATTTTAAAAACTTTTATAAGATGACCTCTTAGTCTCTGAAGCTCTATAGAAAATAGCCCCCGCCTATTCAGCCTCTCCTTATCGCTCAAACCCTCCAACCTTGGCAACATTCTATTAAATCTTTTACAAACCTTTTCAAGTTTCACAACATCTTTCCTATAGCAGGGAAACCAGTAATGAATGCAGTAATCCAAAAGCAACCGCACCAATGTCCTATACAGCGACAACATGACCTCCCAACTCCAACAGGAGAAAGTGAGGAATGCTGATGCTGGAGTATCAGAGTCAAAATGTGTGGCGCTAGAAAAGCACAGCCGGTCAGGCAGCAGCCAAGGAGCAGCAGAGTCTATGTTTCAAGCATAAGCTTTTCATGAGAAATGCGGGGGGTGCCTTTATGTTCCCCCTCCACCCCCACCCCCCCCCCCCCAAACCAATCTTGCTGAAGGGCTTATGCTCAAAACATCAACTCTCCTGTTCCTATCCAGCTGTGCATTTCCAGCACCACTCAATACTCCGTCCAATAAAGGAAAGCATATCAAATGCCTTTTTCACTATCCGATCTACCAGTGACCCGACTTCCAAGGAACAATGAACCTACATGCCAAGATCTCTTTGTTCAGCCAAACTCCCTAGGACCTTACCATAAGTGTCTAAGTCCTGCTCTGATTTGCCTTTTCAAAATGCAGAACCTCACGTTTATCTAAATTAAACTCCATCTACCACTCCTCGACCCACTGGCCCATCTGATCAAGGTCCCGTTGTACTCTGAGGTAACCTTCTGCACTTCTTTCTACTACACCTCCAATTTTGGTATCATCTGCAAACTTACTAACTATACCTCCTATGTTCACATCTAAATCATTTATATCAATATGAAAAGCAGGGGACCCATCACCAATCCTTGTGGCACAGCGCTGGTCATTGGCCTCCAGTTTGAAAGGCGTTCCTCCACCACCACCCTCTGTCTTCTATCCTTGAGCCAAATGGCTAGTTCTCCCTGTATTCCTTGAGATCTAACCTTGTTAACCAGTCTACCTTGTCAAACACATTCCTGAAATCCATATAGACCACGTCGACTGCTATGCCTTCCTCAATCATCTTTGTCACTTCATCTACAAACAAGCTTGGCGACATGACATTTAAGTTTTCTCACTTACTTCATTAATAGATATTGTGAATAGCTGGAGTCCAAGCAGTGATCCCTGTGGTACTAAATTGATCACTGGCTGACACTCAAAAAAAAGACTTTGTTTCCTGTCTGATGTCCAGTACTGTATCTGTGTCAATACACTACTCTCAATCCCACGTGCTTTAATTTTACATGCTAATTTCATCTATGGAACTTTTTGAATGCCTTCTCAGAGCCCAGGTAAACCACATTTTGTTTTTGATTAGGTTCCCTACAGTGTGGAAACAGGCCCTTCGGCCCAACCAGTCCACACCGACCCTCCGAAGAGTAACGTACACTGCCTCCTTTTCAACTCTAAATACGCTCTTGAAACATTCCAGCAAATTTATGCAGCATGATTTCCTTTTTGTGAATCTATGCTGGCTGACTCTGTCCAATCCTGTCACTGTTGTGAGATAAAAAAAAGGTTTTGTGATTTACACATGAAAGAAGTGAAACTATCATGGTATTCAAACAGATGAAAGACTCAACAGACAATTAAGGTATTTTTCAATGTGTAATTTCAGTTACATCACACTGGAAATTTTTGCTATAAATTCTGTGCCTTAAAATTGTGTCCTCCACTATCACCTGATGAAGGAGCGGCGCTCCGAAAGCTAGTGTGCTTCCAATAGCAGCAGAGATGTGGAGAAACAGATTGATGAAGGAGCGGCGCTCCGAAAGCTAGTGTGCTTCCAATTAAACTTGCCTGGTGTTGCAAGATATTGTGTTATAGGTATCTTTACTAACCCACTGGCCAGCTCACGAAATTCATTTATAACTCTTTGCTAATGGCTATGCTTACTTTAATGTATTTTCATTCATTCATTAAACCACATTTTGTAGTATGTTTTACTGTTGCAAGATTGACTAAATTAAAACACCCCTTCAAACTCATTATTGCTTCTTTACACCTTCAATCAAACAGTGTTTAGACTTATTAGTGTTAAAAGCTACCTCTGAACAAATGTCAATATTGTAACCTATTCAGAAACAACACAATCCTGCCATCATTTCCTCACATCTCAACTGAAAATATGGAAAGTTTATAATATTAATCCGCCTTCACCAACTATCTGTCAGGACCTGAATAGATTACAGATCACCAAACAGTTTCCCCAATCAGCTTGTACTTGTTAAATATTTATTAAACAGGGCTGCGGTCCCCTTTAAGAAACTTACAATCAAAACAGCGCTTCCATAAAATTGCATGTATGAGTGAGAACAGTCAGACAGCAAATAGGTAAATATTTGACCAAGCTCTTGACTAAGCTGCAGTTATCAGTTTAATATTCTCTAGAATTTGATTATGCAAATTTTATTTAGATCATTAAGGATTAGGAGGTTTACTCACATGTACCAACTTAGAAAGTAAAAGGATTAACACCTCTTATCTATGCAAGCAGACCGGACAGACACTCTAACCTGAGTAGTTGCCAGCAATTAGCACATCTTCGCAATCAATCTCCTACTTCCCCAGGACAGATGGCACACAAATGTTTGTGCACAATGGATAAAACTATGTAATACATGTAAGAACAGTGTTTAAAGAGGTGACTGAAAGGGCCGTATTTCAGGATTCCATCGCCACCTTGAACTGTGCTACTGCAGTTGCTAAATAGAGGTTATTTTCACCACTCACCAACTTCGGTTGTTATTTGAACACGATCCCACACTGTTTTCCAGTGTCAGGCTAAATAGTCTATAAGTCCATGTTTTTTTCTCTACCTCCTTTTTTAAATAGTGGGGTGATTGCATCAGTAATCAGAAAGCCAACTAGATTGTTAGCCCTGATTTGCAAATCTCATTGTAATTGTACAAGGCATTGGTGGGGTTACTTTAGCTCCCCTCCAATCCATTGAATTGTTCTATGCAAGATCGAGTCTAACTGTGGGAAAAATTGTGAATGTCCACTCTGGCAGGAAATATAGAAATGCAGAGTAGATCTTCAGTGGTGGAGGCAGTAGAATCTGGTTTCCAGCATCTGCAGTCATTGTTTTTACCTCATTGATTTTAACCCTACTGCGAATCCTCTTGCAAGGATGCCTGCCTTGAAGAAGTTTTCCTCCTCTCTCTACAAGAATCTCAGGGAGTCCCTCTCCCACTGCAACTCCCAGGTCATTTCCTACTCTATGCTACTTTCTCCCCATCCCCACCCTCCTCTAGCCTATCTCTCCACGCTTCAGGCTCACTGCCTTTATTCCTGATAAGGGCTTTTGCCCGAAACGTCGATTTTGAAGCTCCTTGGATGCTGCCTGAACTGCTATGCTCTTCCAGCACCACTAATCCAGTATCTGGTTTCCAGCATCTGCAGTCATTGTTTTTACCACCTTGCTGCATAGACATACTCACATAGAGATAGAAACACACAGATGAAGACAGAGAATGAGACAAAGAAACACATATATAGAAATACACAGACATCCACATAGAGAGGCACACAATGTCCATTGATATATCGTCAGGGTTGATCTGTTTAATAAACTCAATTTAATTTGTACAATAGATATGTATAATCATTTGTAGAATTCTCAGAAACTCATTCAAAGTAAACGTGCTGATTTGTTCATCTCAGTCCCACTCACGCCTTGGGTCGTTTCCTCTGGAGTGGCGGAGGCTGAGGGGAAACTTGACAGATGTCTATAAAATTCTGAGATGAATAGATAGGGTTGATGGTCAAAATCTTTTTCACACAGTTGAAATGTCTAATACAAGGGGGCATGCATTTAAGATAAGAGGGGGAAAAATTCAAAGGAGATGTGAGAGGCAATGTGTTTTTTACAGAGAGAGTGCTAAGAGTTTGGAACGCACCGCTAGGAGTGGTGGTGGAGACAGATATAATAGGGGCATTCAAGGGACTGTTAGATAAGCACAAGGAATGGAGGGATATGGGCCAAGAGCAAGCAGAATTTCATTTGGTGCCATGTTTGGCACAACATAATGGGCCGAAGGGCCTGTTCCTGTGCTCTACTGTTCTATTACCATCAACTCTGTGCAAGACATTGTTTGGTCTGTTTGAGTGACCACAGGGAAGGGGCGTTTGTGAAATAACTGTTCATTTATAAAATGGATTGATTTGTTTTTAAAATTCTCAGAAACTCATTAAAAGTAAACTGCTGACTAGTTCATCTCAGTCCCACTTACACCTTGAGTTGATCTGTGTAAAAATCTTGTGTTCCCTTGCAGAAGAAATGTATGCCCATTGGTTGCAGAGGCCTGCGTTCAGTTGTCTAAATTAACCTGTGTTGTGGCTGCTGTGGATTGAAAGGAGTATGTGTGCGGGGAGGAGAGGAACAACCAGAGGCAGTCTGGACTTAACAATTGAGCTGCTGCTTTCTCTTACGCCTGTCCCCAATCTCATATGCCTCTGGGAGTGCTCCCTACCTGGGGCAAGTGAGCTTCAAGTCGAGGGAGCTGAGTGGACGAGTTGGCATTTTTGGACAAGGGTCTTTGGGTGACAGATCTGAAGGTATTTAGAGTAGGTCCTGGCAGCCATTGTTCCTTTTGCAGAAGGTGAATATACGAGGGTGTGTCTGTGTGTGTGTGTCTCTCTGTCTCTGTGTGTCGGTACTGTTGGAATTTCAATGGCAGTTTGGAATCTTCACCCCTCCCTAAACCAGTCAGGCAGAAGCAAACCCTAGGAACAGGATCTGACTCTCATGGGAAAGAGGGAGGGTGAGAAACTAACAAGAAAGCTGGGACCACTGGAATGGTGAGTGTCTCCATGACCTTCCTTAACTTCTGTCTGTCTGTCTCGCTCTCTCTCTTTTCCCCCTTTTCTGCTCTCCCTCTCCCCTTCAATGGCTGTCTCTCTTGGTCTCTCTCTCTCTCTCTCTCTTTACCTCTCTTCCATTCCCTCTCTCAAATTCTCTTTTCTTTCTTTCTTATTTTGATTCTTACCTCTTCTTTCTGCCTTTATCTCTGTCTTCTTCCCACACTATTTTTTTCATCCGGTCTGTTTTTTTTTGTTCCCTTTCTTTTGTATTTCTAATGCTAATCTGACTTCATCTCTGTTCTTTCCCACTTTTTTCCCTTTGTTTTATTCTCACTGCCTTCCTCTCACCTTGCCACATTCCACAGCCTCATTTTGCAGCCACAAATTATGGATCACTAAACCGATGCAGTCCTCCTCCCAACTTTTGTGTCCCCACTAAATTTGATGGTCCAACAATACTGTACCCCAAAGTGTATGCATATCCCTAACATTTGTTCCACCTTCCCTCCAGTTTGTGTGGTCCCCTCCAATTTTGCAAGCCCATAAATCTTGCATCCTCCACCCAGATATTGCATACCCCCAAAACCGATGTGCACCCCCCAAATATTTGCCCTTCCCGAAATACTGTGCCCCCCTCAGACACCGTCCCTGATTTTTCACACCCCAATGTGACCCTCAATGGTGTGCCTTTTAATCTTGTACCTCCCCTTAAAGTTTTACACCCCTGGATATTGGTCCTTCTTGCAGCCTCCACAATCTTGCTCCCCAAAATTATGCACTGCCTCAATGTGCACCCCATGTCTTCAACTGCTCCCAAATTATACAACACCCACAATTTTGCTGTACCCCCAAAAATGTTTGCATACACCCACAAACTTTCCTGCCAAGTTTTACATGCCAAATACTGACCCCCAAAATATTGCACTCCCCCATTTGCAGCCCCCTACAAAATTGTGTAGTTCTTCCAACTCCCACCCATCCCATTTTATGCCCCCCTTAGGTTTTGCAGGCCCTCCACAAATTAGCCGCCTCCCAAATATTGCAATGCATGTGATTCTGGTATTCGCTATACAAACCTCCCCAAAACCCTCGATGAGATTCCAATCTGTAAGTCACTCCCATGTATCTGTGACTGCATACAGAAACCACCCTGAACCCCTTGATGAGATTCCAGTCAGTATCTCACTCCTGGGTATCTGCATTCTGTTATATAAAACCAGGCCGATTCCCTCAGACTTTACTCTCTAGCTCACTCCGGAGTATCTGCATTTCTACACAAAAGCCATGCCAATCCCTTTGATTAGATTCCAGTCTGTAACACACTCCTGAGTATCTGTTATTCTGTATACAGTATAAACTAACCCAATCCTCTCAACTAGATTCTAGTATGTAACTCACTCCTTGTTACCAGTCACTCCGTATATAAATTACCCCAAATTAGATTTCAGACTGTAACTCACTCCCCATTACATGCTATGCTCTATATAAAAATCCCAATCTCTTCGGGTAGATTCCAGTTTGTAACTCCTTCCCAGTTTTATAATGCTTTATGTAAACTCACTCAGACCAATGAGATTCCAGTGTCTAATTCAACAGAAACTGGTTGAACGTTAAACTGGGAGCAGTAAAAGAAAAAGCTGCAGTTTAATTTCTGCTATGTTGTTTCGCCAAAAGATGTTTGAATTTTTATGGAGTAAAGCAATTTAATGAGTATCTCACGACCAACTACTCAAGGGCTGATAGGAATGGGGGAATAAATGCCAGTGATGCTCCCACAAACAAATGAAAACAAGACATTTCATTGCCTTCCTCATTACTTGCTGCCTCTGCAGACTAACTCAATGTGATATACATTCCAAGACACCCACACCTTTCTGCACCTCAGAGTCCTACAACAACTCCCCATTTAAATTAAAGGCTCTTTATCGGTTCTTCTTGACAACCATCCACACACACTCCACATTATGCCACGTCGGACAATGCTTAACCCACTCATTGAGCACCTCTACATTGCTGTGGTTCTGTTCGCCGAGCTGGAAGTTTTTGTTGCAAACGTTTCGTCCCCTGTCTAGGTGACATCCTCAGTGCTTGGGAGCATCCTGTGAACCTCTACATTGCTCAGTTTGAATAACGTTTATATCCTCTTCACAATTTATCTTCCAAATTATTTTCACCAAGAAAATGTTCAATTTTTTAAATCGAAGACTGACCTGAAGGAAATCCAAATATCCTTATATTGCTCTCTGTTGCTTGATCAGTGTGTGTGTCTGTCAGTTTCTCTCTCCTTGCCTGGAATACCTGTAAATTGTTAGATTCATCTGTTAGGCTTATTGAGTTGGTTCATGGTGAGCATGACCCCTGTATGATCACATCCAGACTGTCCCATCCCTTGATAGTAACTAGCAACCCATCCGAATATTTGGTGATACCATCACTTTCGATTTATGTGATTTGTGTACAACGATCTGGACAGTAACATCTCTAAAATAAGCTACTTCCTTGTGAAGGGCTTTCCTCCCAACAAGAGCGAGGAACTCTGACCTCTTAGAAGATGTGACACGGACAGTGCAGAAAGACGAGATGTTGTGTATTTCTATTTCCAATCAGCGTTCACTAAGACGTCAGGTAAAAGGTTTTTGAACAAAATAAGAGGTTGTGGTGTTGGTGGACAGTGAAGCAGAGGTTTGCCTCACTAAAAGCAACCTGATAGTTGGGATAAATATTAGTTTGCCAACCTGAAAACTTTAACTCGTGCAGATCAGTCCTGGAACTTCAACTATTTGCAATCTGTACGACTGGCATGGATGAAAGATCCAACTGCATTGTAACTAAACTTGCTGAGCAAGATGTGAAGAGGTTAGACTGAACCTGCAAAGCAAGAAAGGCACGGGGAAAACAACATGACAGATCATGTCACAATTGTACAAAACTCTGGTGTGGCCGCACTTAGAGTATTGCTTACAGTTCTAGTCACTGCATTAAAGGAAGGATGTGGAAGCTTTGGAAAGGGTTCAGAGAAGATTTACCAGGAATTTGCTTGGTATGGAGGGAAGGTCTTATGAGGAAAGGCTGAGGGACTCAAGGTTGTTTTCATTAGGGAGAAGGTTAAGAGGTGACTTAATTGAGACATATAAGATAATCAGACATTAGATAGGGTGGACAGTGAGAGCAGTTTTCCTCAGATGGTGATAGCTAGCATGAAGGGACATAGCATTAAATTGATGGTTGATAGATATAGGTCAGATGTCAAAAGTAGTTTCTTTACTCAGAGCAGTAGAGGCATGGAACTGCTTGCCTGCAACAGTAGTAGACTTGCCAAATTTAAGGGCATTTAAGTGTTCATTAGATAGACATATGGATGAAAATGGAGTAGTGTAGGTTAGATGGGCTTCAGATTGGTTTTACAAGTTGGCACAAAATCACGAGCTGAAGGGCCAATACTGCACTGTAATGTTCTATGTAAGATCGAGTCTAACTGAGGGAAAAATTGTGAATGTCCACTCTGGCATGAAATATAGAAATGCAGATTAGTCCTTCAGTGGTGGAGGCAGTAGAATGCTGCATTGCAGATGCATCTAGGTGTCCTTGGATCACATAATGTAGTGTGCAGAGAGAGCAAGTAATTAGAAAGCCAACTGGATTGTTAGCCCTGATTTGCAAATCTCATTGTAATTGTAAAAGGCATTGGTGGGAATGCCCTCGAGTACATTGGACAGTATTGGGAATAAAATTCATATCTGTGTGAAAACTCGGAAGATATGAAACTGTTTGTACACTTGCTGAAAATGTAATGGACTTTTAATTATTTATTTGTAGAATGAGGTCAGATTAAATGTCTGCTGTGGTTGACCTGCTAAACATTATTACAGATTACATAGAAAGATAAATTATTTAGGGGGAAACAGAGACAAGTAAATGTTTTTGGGAGATGGGATTTATGGAAATTAATTCCTGGAAAAAGTGGCTTTTCGAAAGTCTATGGTGAGTTCTGAGTACTGATGGGCTTTCTACGAACCCTTTCTAGTCTTGATCAATGTTTTACTGATCGAAGTGGTCAGAAAGGAAACCCTAGAAGCTGCAAGCCTCTCTCACTTAGTCTCTCAGTGGAAGTTATTAGGAACCTGAAAATGTTTCCAAATATCTGTATTTCTGACTCCTTCAATCTTTCATCCTATAGCTGGCAATTCGACTTCATCAACAAGTGGTGGACCATGAAGATTCATGAAATTCTGTCCCTTCATGGCAGACCCTTGGCTTTTTTTGTTTCAAACAAAAAAGTAATCTCTGCAGTGTCCTTGCATTGTGTGAGTGTGTCTTTAAGAGAATATAGTTATTCTTCCAGATTATGCTTCAAATGTTAACCAGAGATTGTCACCAGCTTTATCCTTTCATATCAAATGGATTATTTTGAAATTTTGTTTACAAGAATCCTGGTGAAAGTCTCATTTATTCTGCACAATAGTAGAGTTGGGAATTAATTGACTGTTTTGGTGACCAAATCAATGCAACTCTACAGATAGTGTCACTGGTGGTATAATGGGGCTGTACATTTCATTGATTAGCTGGCTAATGGGGGTGGCGCTGCTGCCTCACAGCGCCAGGGACCCGGGTTAGATTCCAGCTTCGGGCATCTGTCTGTGTGGAGTTTGCATGTTCTCATCGCATCTGAGGGGAGTTTGCACACTGTCTCAGTGTCTATGTGGAGTTTGTACATTCTCCCCGTGTCTGCATGCATTTTCACTGGGTGTGCTGGTTTTCTCCCACACAGCAAAGATGTGCAGGTTAGGTGGATTTGCCAGACTAAATGACCCATAATGTTCAGGGATGTGTCGGTTAGCTGTGTTAGCCATGGAAAATGCAGGGTTCCAGGGATAGGGTAGGAGGGTGTGTCTTGGCAGGATGATCTTCAGAGGGTTGGTGAGGACTTGTTGAGCTGAATGGCCTGTTTCCACATTGTGGGGTTTCTACTTAAAAAGCAGCTCCAAGCATATACAGCTGTGTGGGAATCTAAAATGCAAAAATAATGGAACCTGTTGCTTAAAATTGCATGGGAACTGGACAGTTATTTTTCAAATACAGGAAAAGGAAGAAAAGAGCACTTGGGTGGCCATATTGATTGCAGCTAATTTGTAGATTTGCTCTAAAGATTAAATTGGGATTGATGTTTAAAGTGAACTCTTACTGAAGCTTCAGCTGAGAGTCAGTGTATGAAGAGGAAAGACGCACAGAGCAGTTCTTCAAGGTCCACTGCAGACCAAACATCTCAAATCAGCTCTACTTCCAGATCAGAAGACCTCAACAATTCTACACACTGTCCTCAGGGAAGTTCTCCTGTCTGTACTGGGACTAACTTTACTGCTCTAAATAACACCACCAAAAAAAACTTGGTTAAATGGTTACTTACCTCACTGATGTTTGTGAGATCTTGCTGTGCACATGCTGGTTGTCGTGAAACAGAGAGGTTATTTCAAGGAACCACCTTGTCTTGGCGATTGCAGAAAGGTTTGACAGACTTGGACAGACTTGACATTTAGCCAGAATTCTAACAGCTGGAGCTAGGATGGAGATGATTAAAATCATCAAAACAGATTGGAACTGTCAGTATCAACATGGTTCAGTCTTGGATTTGATTAACAATAGCAGCAGAACCCAATCCCAGCAGTCATTGGAAAATACACTGGTGTCTGTAAAGGTTGCACGAACAAGAAAATCTTTCCCCATCCGAGGAGCAGGTGAACAGCCTCCCCCCAGTGTGTGGACCCGCTGGTGTACAGAGAGCTCAGATAATCGCCCAAACCTAAATGGTCTCTCATCATTGTGAACAGGCATGCATATCCCCAGAACATTTACAGCACTTCCTGCAATCTAGGCATTTGAAAGGTCACTCTCCAGTGTGCAACTGCCAGTATACTAGCATGTTAGAAGAAATCCTTCCCACACACCAAGCAGGTGAAAGGCCTCTCCCCAGTGTGGACTTGCTGATTTATCAACAGGCTGTATGATCGCCTGAATCTCTTGCTGCAGTGAGAATATTAGAATGGGAAGTACCCAATGGGAATGCGCTAGTGCTCCCTCAGTCCATATGAACATTTAAAACTCTTACCCCAGTCAGAGCAATGGATACTGTCTCTCATCATAGTGAACTTGCCGGTATCTCAGCATCACCGATAAAAACATTTATCTCTTCCCACACACGGAACAGGTAAGTGGCCTCTCTCCAGTGGTGTGTCAGGAGGGTGGATGAATGAATAAATGCTTTACCACATTCAATGCAGCAGAATGGCCTCTCCCCTTGAGAATGTGTATAGGGTATAAGTAGGTAGGGAAAGAGTTAAGTTTTTGAGTTTTGTGAAACAAAAGATTCAGCTGAATATAAATCAGATCAGATAAGATCGTGAACTCATCTCTGTGAACATGGGCGATTGTTCTCTCTCCCTTCAGGGCCCTGAATAAAGATAAAGGAGGTGAAATGATAATGTGTTGCTGAATGTTTTGCTTCGACTGAGGGGGGAAATGGGACGACACCCTGTATGACTGCATCAATGACATTCCAGCTCACAGGGCTAACTGAATAATTTCTCACAGCCCCAACATTGACATGGTTTCTCCCCAGTGTGACTCCAGTTATGTTTTGGCAATCCAGATGATGGACTGAGGCCTCATCCACACACAGGATAAGTGTACGGTTCCTTCCCACGGTGAATGGTGCTTTCTGTTTCCATGATCAAAGGTTGTTGATATTCAGATCCTGAGGAATCCAGCATCACTGTTAGATCCTGATGTGGTGTTTGGATTTTCCATTTGTACATCCTCTCCTTCTAACATCTGGTGACATGAATTGAAAAAAAGAGAATTACAAAGAGAGAAACCACAGAGAGAGAAACCACAAAAACACTAAGACAGATTGTGAACCTGAGCTGAATGAAGCTGGTATTATATGGGGTCGACATGTGGAAGAAGGAGTATGAAAGCTGCCAGATTGTAGTAAAAACGCAACTATATGCCCGTGTCCATGGAACCTGCCAGTATGTTTCGGCCTGGAGAGGTTGGGAAGTTGGCAAAGAGGGATCGCTATATTTGCACCGGAACGTGATGTTTGACAGAACCTGTCGTCACCTTAACAACCTGGAAAACTAAGAGCAGCAGGTGCAAGGAAACATTATCTCAAATTCCCCTTCAAGTCATAGAGATAAACAGCACGGAAACAGATCCTTCGGTCCAACTCATCACACACCTATTCTGATTTGGATGTTACTTGCTGTTCCTGGATAAAAAGACCGCACAGACATACTACTTATGAACACAACATACTTCTTCTAATACAGTGTAGGATCAGCATTCATTTAGGAATCAATTTTCCCAAGAATCTAGCTCCCTTTTTAGTCTCACCTTGCAATACGTTGGGCCTTTCCATGTTCCAAAGTACTCTGGATGAAACCCTGCAATGTTTTCTTCATCTCTGCTCCAGCTCAGACAGCTCTTGCGTCCAACACCCATCCTAATTCAAATTAAATTGAACTTTAGTTGGTCTGTGTTTCCTTCTTGGCTTGCATTGAAATAAAAGCAAAACGGTGTGATTTCTGGAAATCTGAAATAGAAAAGGGAAAATACTGCACCTTCTCTATTAATAAGGCAGCATTTGTGGAAACAGCAAGTAAATTCAAGTTTATCCAGGAGCAGGATGCTTTGAATTTCTGACTTGGATTGGAGAAAAGAAAGGGATTTGGAAACTACTTTTAATGGTGGTAGAAGGGGAAGGTTTACAACTGTCTGTCTTTCTTCCTTTTAACCCAGACAATGTTGATTGTCTAAACAGAGACATGATATTTATTAGAAAATGTTACTAGCTCAGTGACATTTCCTTGAGAAAATGTGGATTTATTTTAGGATCAGATATTTGACATGATGAATGGATTTGACAGGATTGATGCTGAGATAGTGTACCACGTGTGGGAGAATCCCAGGTTAGGTGACATGCAGTTAAAATGGGGAACTCACACCCACAGCAGGTGGTCGCGACAAAGAGCTGAAATGTCTTTGATAAGGAAGCTAGACAAATGCAAGTTATAATCAGAATCAATAGCTGTAGATAACTACTGAGAAGCTTGTTTATCAGATGGACTATTTCTGTTCTGTAAATTCCAAGTAATTCTGTGTAGATTACTTTTACAGAGTATTAGAAGGGGACGATTTGGAGACCAGACATGCAAAGCAACTATCACTGTCATAGATCATAGAATTCCTACAGTGTGAAAACATGCCCTTAGGCCCAACAGGTCCACACTGACCCTCCAAAGAGTATCCCACCCAGACAATTTGCCCTAGCTGTTATCCTATATTTACTCCAGAACAACGCACCTAACCTAGACATCCCTGAACACTATGGGCAATTTAGCATGGCCCGCACATCTTTGGTTTGTGGGAGGAACCCAGACATGGGGCGAATGTGCAAACTGTACACAGACCTGAGGGTGGAATCAAACCCAGGTCCCTGGTGCTGTGAGGCAGCAGTGCCACCCATTTCACGTTGATACCTTTCACACAAATATCATTGGCCTTTAAATGTCGAATAAGAAATATGCATCTTCCTTGTGTACGTGGGGACTTTTCAATCATTACTGTGACATAAAAACCATCAGGATGTACAGCTCACAGAATGCGCCAGAGCTGTGACTGTGGAGAGACCTTGAACAAATTCCTCATCATGAGGGAGAGTGCTCCAGTGAACGTACTGTGGAGACAGCTTTAACCAGTTACACAGCCTCAAATAACAGCATTCTATTCTCAGTGGAGAGGGACAGATCAAGGTTACAAACAAAGGCACTGACAATATGGAGAAACTGGAAATTCAGCAACTGTGGGAAGGGATTCAATTTTCCATACCAACTAGAAGCACAGCACTGAGGAGGTGCCATTCTCGTCCTCCACACGTGGGAAGGTTTTCACAGAATTATACAGATTCCATACACACATGGAAATTCATTCTGGAGAGAAGCTTCCCCTGGTGTTTGGGAAGGGATTCACTAATCCATCTAACCTTCTGGTGCATCAGCGTACTGCCACAGAAGAGATGCTATTTAGCTATTCTGAGTGTGGAAAGATATATACTTGGAAATCCAACGTATGCACACCCCTGTGGGCTCATACAGAAGACAGGCCTTTCATCTGCTATGTGCATTTATTCACAAGTTCATCTGACCTTCTGACACACCAGCAAACTCTCACTGGGAGAGGTTGTTCACCTCTCTGAATGTGGAAAAGCACTTACACAGTCTTTGGACGTAGAAGGGAGAAGGCTTGTCTTCAGTTTGTGAGGGAAGATGTGTTTGCTTAGGTGGTCTAACTGCCACTAACGTCTGACATTAGATTAGATTAGATTACTTTACAGTGTGGAAACAAGCCCTTCGGCCCAACAAGTCCACACCGACCCGCCAAAGCGCAACCCACCCATACCCCTCCATTTACCCCTTACCTAACACTACGGGCAATTTAGCATGGCCAATTCACCTGACCTGCACATCTTTGGACTATGGGAGGAAACCGGAGCACCCGGAGGAAACCTCACGCAGACACAGGGAGAACGTGCAAACTCCACATAGTCAGTCGCCTGAGGCGGGAATTGAACCCAGGTCTCCAGCGCTGTGAGGCAGCAGTGCTAACCACTGTGCCACCATGCCGCCCACAAATTGCATCTTAAGTCATTTTTAATATTCATTTTAATGAATATTTCTGCTCAGTGTTTACTGAGAGAATTGTGGATGCTAAGGAAATAAGGGAAACAAATGGGGATGCTTTGGACTGCATACATATTATCAGATAGGAGGTGTTTGTAGCCTTAAAGCACATTAATGTGGATAAATCCCCGGGCCTGAACAAGTCCATCCTCGGACATTGTGGGAGGCTAGGGAATAAATTGCAGAGGCACTTGCAGAGATTCTTGCTCATCTTTAGCCACTGGTGATGTCCCGGAAGACTGGAGGGTGGCTAAAAGCAAATTACTGCGGATGCTGGAATCTGAAACCAAAAGAGAAAATGCTGGAAAATCTCAGCAGGTCTGGCAGCATCTGTAAGGAGAGAAAAGAGTTGATGTTGCGAGTCTAACTGACCCTTTGTCAAAGCTTAAAAAAGGGAGAAATAGGGAGGTATTTATACTAGGGATAAACCTCTTCTCTCCTTACAGATGCTGCCAGACCTGCTGAGATTTCCCAGCATTTTCTCTTCTGGAGGATGGCTAATGTTGTTCCCATTGTTTAAGGAAGGTAACAAAGACAAGCCAGGGAACTCCAGGCCAGTGAACCTGATATCAGTGGTAGGCAAGTTGTTGGAGAGGATACTGAGGGGTAGGACCAACCAACATTTGGATAGTCAAGGTGTAATTAGGGATAGTCAGTGTGGATTTGTTCACAGGAAGTCATGTCTCACAAATCTTTTCGAGTTTTTCGAAAAAGTAACAAAGAGGATATGTATGGGTAGGGCAGTGGATGTTGTCTATATGGACTTTAGTAAGGCCTCTGACAAGGTCCCGCACAGCTGGCTAGACATGAAGGTTAGGTCGCATGGGATCCAGGGAGAGCTAGCTAATTGGATTCAAAATTGGCTCGATGGTAGGAAGCGGAGGGTGATGCGTGAAGGTTGTTTCTTGGACTGTAGGCCTGTGACTAGTGCTATGCCACAGGGGTCAGTGATGGGACCGTTGCTATTTGATATTTACATAAATTATCTGGATTGAACATTCAAGGCATGATCAGTAAGATTGCAGATGATACAAAATAAGGCGGTATCGTTGATAGTGAGGAAGATCATCAAATATTACAAAGGGATCTTGATCAGACGGGGAAGTGGGCTGAGGATTGGCAAATGCAATTCAATACAGATAAGTGTGAGGTGTTGCACTTTGTAAAGTCAAAGCAAGGTTGGACTTACATCGTAAATGGTAAGGTGTTGAACAGAGGGACCGAAGAGTACAAGTACATAGTTCTTTGAAAGCAGTATCACAGGTAGGCAGGGTGGTGAAGAAGGCATTTAGCATGTTTGCCTTCATCAGTTGAGGCATTGAGTATAGAAGTTGGGACGTTATGTTACAGTTGTATATGTTGTTTGTGAGTTCACACTTGGGGTATTGTGTACAGTTTTGGTCACCCTATTACAGGAAAGACATAGTTAAACCTGAAAGCCTGCAATAAATATTTACAAGGATGTTGCCAGGACTAGTCAGCCTGAGTTATAGGGAGAGGTTGGCCAGGATATGACTTTATTCCTTGGAACATAGGAGAATAAGGGTGACCTCATTGAGGTATATATAATCATGAGGGGCACAAAGAGGATGAATGCATATTGCCTTTTTCCCAGGGATGGGGAATAGAAAACTAGAGGGCATATGTTTAAGGTGAGACGGCAAAGATTTACGAAGGACCTGAGGGGTAACTTCTTCAGGCAGAGAGTGGTGTGTACATAGAATGGGCTGCCAGAGAAAGTGGTTGAGGCAGGTACAATAGCAACTTGACAAAACATTTGGACAGGTATATGGATGGAAAGGGATTAGAGGGATATTGTCCAAATGTGGACAATTGGAACTAGCTGGGTGGGCACCATGGTCAGCATGGAGCAGTTTGGGCTGAAGGGCCTGTTTCCTTGCTGTGTTACTCTAAGTCCTGATGTTCATTATAAAATCTCCTTATACACAGCAAAGAAGATTCACACATTCTCTCAATACTCTGGGAGATCCTCCACTTCCCATCCAGTTCTCTCAATTTAATCATGTCACACTGCCATGCTCATTATATATTCTGTACATCACTATTCAATGTTGCCCCACCCAAGTCAATATAGGTAGAAGCAGAAACTATATCACCCTCTTTAAGAAACCAAGACACATAAATAGAAAGCAGGACATACACCAGCACTTCACCGGAGGCTCACTGATAATGTTACCTATCATGGAAACAAAACATCTGAAAACAAACCTTCCAGCTCAGTGAACAAACATACAACCTGAACCTCAACCTGAACTTCAAGTCCATTCAAAAATCATTATACATCTTCAACTCTCAGAAGAACATCTTTTCCCAGCCTCGGAAATCACAGGTTTAGTCTTTGTGGTGCTTTGCTTCAAAACTGAGCATCATCCAGTCACTGCAACAGCATGAGACATGTATTCAACCACAATCTGTAACCTCATGGCCTGGCATATTCCCATCTCTATCATTATCATCAAGCCAAGGAGATCAACTTTGGTTCAATAAAGAGAGTGTTGGAGACCATGCCAGGAACAGCAGGAGGCAGAACTCAAAATCAGGAACCAACCTGAAGGTATATCAGAGGACTACAAGTGTGCCAAATCGAGCTGCACCACCGCCAAAACTATTTGGGGAAGCAAAATGCTGACATCCATCTGGAAAATGGAAAAGTACCCATGTATAACCATCCACAAAAGGCAGGACAAATCCAGCCAGGTAAATTACCCATGCATATCCATCCATACAGGGCAGGACTAATCCAGCCAGGTAAATTACCCATGTATATCCATCCATACAGGGCAGGACTAATCCAGCCCAGGTAAATTACCCATGCATATCCATCCATACAGGGCAGGACTAATCCAGCCAGGTAAATTACCCATGTATAGCCATCCACAAAGGGCTTGACTAATCCAACCAAGTAAATTACACATGTATATCCATCCACAAAGGGAGACACTAATCCAGCTGGGTAGATTACGATGCATATCCATCCACAGAGGGCGAGACGAAACCAGCCAGGTAAATTACCCATGTATATCCATCCACAAAGGACAGGACTAATCCAGCCGGGTAAGTTACCGCGGCATCAGTCTACAGTTGATCATCAATTTGATGGAAGGGGTCACTAACAATGTTCTCAAGCACCACTTGTTCAGCAATAACTGGCTCATTGACATCCAAGTTTGGGTTCTGCCAGGGCCTCTCCACTCCTGACCTTTGATTAAAGCATGGTCAATGAACCGAATTCCTAAAGCGAAGTGAGAGTGATTCTCCATCACAAAAAGGCAGTATGGCATATGATGCAAACTGTGTGGTTTCTAACAGAAGTAGGTGCAGTAGAAGGCAGTTCAGCCCTCATAATGGATGCTGGGACTTAGAGTAAATTTAAGGAGGGGATGGAGAGATATTTAATAATATGGAGAGAAACATCCTTTCTACGTCAACTCTGTTAACCCCTTTTAGCATCTTATATACGTCAATGAGGTCTCCTCTCATTCTTCTAAACTCCAGACAGTATAACCTAAACTGCTCAATCTCTCTTCAAAACACAAACCCCTCATCTCTGGAATCAATTTGGTGAACTTTCTCTCAACTGCCTCCAAATGCAATTCCATCCCTCCTCATGTAAAGGCACCAAAATTGTATGCATTACTATCTAACTAATGTCTTGTGCAGTTACAGTAACACTTCCCTACTTTTGCACTCTATTCCTTTAGCAACAAATGCAAAAATTCCATTTGCTTTCCTTATTAACTGCTGCATCTGAATACTAGTTCTCTACAATTAATACATGGATCCCCCTGTTCCAACACACTTTTTCCTCTCCATTTACAGTAGATAATAAATTGCCTTTTCACTCCTCTGATCCAAATTGATAACATCATATCTATCGTTAAACTTCACCTGTCAAATGTTAGCTCATTCACCTAAACAATCCATGTCCTCTTGTCAATTTCACAGATATTCATTGCAACTTAGTTTCCCACCTCTTCAAGTGTCATCTGCAAATTTAGCTTTACAACTTTCATTCCGTATCCAAGTTATTGAACTAGATTGTAAATAGCTGGCATCAATGACCAAATCTATGGCACCCCCACTAGTTGTCTACGAGAAAAAGACCCATTTTCCTGATTCTCTGCTTTCTGCAAATTTATCAATCCACTATCCAAGTGAATAAATTGCCCCTTACCTCATGTGATCTTACCATTTGCATTAACCTTTTGTGCGTATTCAACGTGACTTAATTTACTTCATTGCAATTTTGGTTTGCTTTCTGAGTTAATAATTGTTGTGTTTTCTGTGCATCTTGTTATGAAGTTGAAGGCATGTATTGTACTTTTACAGGAGAGCAAGTGCTGTTCTGAACTGAGAGATTACAAGCACCTGTGAATATGAGTGGATGCCAGTCCCAGAGCATACTGGAAAATTGA
>NC_057754.1:11567913-11572514 GCF_004010195.1 Chiloscyllium plagiosum | reverse complement strand
TCACTCCCCCTCCGCTCTTGCCTCCCTTTCTATCCTTCCTGTAGCATTTGTATCCTGGAACATTAATCTGCCAGTCCTGCGCATCTCTGAGCCATGTTTCTGTAATTGCTATGATCTGAAATTGATAAACATTACAGTTTATTATCCTCCACTGCCCAATATAAAACAATGAGCATTGTTCTGGGAGAGAGTGAGGACTGCAGATTCCGGAGATCACAGTTGAAAGTGTTGTACTAGAAAAGGACAGCAGGTCAGGCAGCATCCAAGGAGAAGGACGATCAACGTATAGCCCTTCATCAGGAATTCCTGCGAAGGGGAGGATGAGGCAACCATGCCTCACAGAGGAAGTCAGTGACAGCATAAACGCAAAAGAAAAAGCGTGCAATGTGGTGATGTTTAGTGGGAAGCTGGAGGATTGATAGGCGTACTAGAAACCAGCAGAAATGATTAAAAAATCAATAAGATGTAAGTGGGAGAAAATCAGATATGAGAGTCAGCTGGCTGTAAGTATGACTATGTTTGGTTATTGTTTCTCCAGTTGGCTCTCCCAATGTTGAGGAGGAAGTGAGGACTACAGATGCTGGAGATCAGAGCTGAAAAATGTGTTGCTGGAAAAGCGCAGCAGGTCAGGCAGCATCCAAGGAGCTGGAGAATCGACGTTTCGGGCATAAGCCCTTCTTCAATGTTGACACTAGCCCCCAGATGTTACTATGCTTCAGAGGCAGCAAGAAATTTACGTGTGACTGTCAGAGTCAGATTCACCTATTAACCACATCTGTGAAGAAATCATTTTGATCATTCAGGTTTATTTTGTTGGTAATAGAACAAAGAGAACAGAGAAAAGTACAACACAGGAATAGGCTCCAACACAGGAATTTCCTGTAATTCCTGATAAAGGGCTTTTGCCTGAAACGTCGATTCTCTTGCTCCTCGGATGCTGTTCTTTTCCAGCACCACACTCTCGACAATAAACATTGCTCCCCAGAGTTCAATGTAAAACAGTGACCATTATTACATTAGTTTCCCGGCCCCAAATATCAAATATTGAATATCATTTCCCAGAACAGAGTTTAAAACAATTTAGCTATCTAGGTTTGTTCAATACATTCGCACAAGTTGTATGACTCTTTGATTTTTTTAATTATAAACTCCGCCTGAGGAACGACCGGGGCTCTGAACGCTTGCACTTCCAAATAAACCTGTTGCACTATTACTTAGCGTCGTATGATTCTTGACTTTATCCACTCCAGTCGAACTTCGGTACCTCTCCATCATGGCTTGATGTCGGCGGGAGCGGGGAAAAGATTGAAAATGTGTTATTCCTGAAGAAGGGCTCATGCCCGAAACGTCGATTCTCCTGCTCCTTGGATGTTGCCTGACCTGCTGCGCTTTTCCAGCCCCCAGCATCTGCAGTCCTCACTTTCTCCTCAAAGACTGAAATATGCCTTTTTAGTGAAATGGGCATTTACCCTTCAGTTTCAAAACTGAGTTCTTCATCTTCGTAACCCATTTTATTCTGTGTTGTTTGTTGATCTGTTATTTTCCAGTCTTCCTTGATTATTTTCTTTCATTTGCATTGAGAAAATTGCTCTTCTGATATTCGCTCCGCCTCCAAAATGAAAACATGCGTTTTCATTTGTCCTTCTGACTTGGTTTCATGAATCCTGTTGTCTGATCATGAGTCCTATCCTGCACGCTGTGTTCGAGCAAATGAAGACTATCTGGTTTAACACCACTGGCAGGAGAGGTGATGAAATCCATAATCAGGGCAAGTGGTAGCAGACACCTACAGAAATCTTTCCATTAAATTTCGTTTCCCAAATTATGTTGAAGTGGCAGGTTTGAGGCATTCGAGCGAGGTCGGAGTCGAACCTCTCATCGTTGGATCTGGAGTCAAAAACAGCTGCCCATAGCGCCACTCGCCCATACAGCGGCACCCATGGCATGAATCACCTCTGCAATGCTGTGGTTTTGATGATAAATGAATGGCAATAGCGAATCGACAACCTGAATATTCATCAAGAGAAACAGCTTCACTACTTGACCTCGTTCACTTTGAAAGCTGATGAATTTCACCGGAAAACTAAGGGCACACTTCATATGCAGATCACGTCTTCGCTAATTCAGCTTACAAACCTCTCGTGTTACAAAAAAAATCACGAACTGCGGATGCTGGAAATCAGAAACAAAGTCATAAATTGCTGGGCAATCGGTCTGGCAGCATCTGTGGAAAGAAATCACATTTAACATTTCGGGTACAGAGACAAAGAGAAACGTCTTTCGCCAGAATGTGGTGAATCTGTGGAATTCATTGCCACAGAAAGCTGTCATTGGAGGAAGCCAGGCCATTGACTACATTTAAAACAGAGACAGATACGTTCTTGAGTAGCAAGGGAATCAAAGGTTAGGGGGAGAAAGTGGGAAAATGGGATTGGAAAACATATCAGCCGTATTGGCGGAGCAGAATCGATGGGCTGAGTGGCCTAATTTCTGCTCCTCTGTCTTATGGACCTTTCCTCAGAACTAGTCTGATTTCTGATTTTATTCCAGGATACAAAATCGATTTGAAGGAAAAATGATAAAGTTTAGAAATGATGTGAACTTTACTTTTCAAAGCTTTTGATTTTTTTTTCAAACTGTGCTGTGAATAGTTTAATTTGTTCCCAAAACCCACACAGGAGCTGCAATTTGAAAGAAAAAAAAATTCCATAAAAACACGGCACAACGTCAACAGGTGAGCTGGGACACTGCCCTCTTCAAAGCAGCAGCGAGGTAACGCTTTCTGCTGACAGCTCTGGTCTTTGTTCATTATAGGTTTGTACAGCACGGTCCTTCGGTCTAACCAGTCAACGCCGATTATGTTCCCAAACTAAACGAGTCCCACTTGCCTGCGTTTGACCCATATCCCCCCAAACCGTTCCTCTTCATGAACTGATCAAAATGTCTTTTACACATTGTAACTGTATCCGCATCCACCGCTTCCTTTGGCAGCTCATACCACACACGAACATTGCCCTACCTGCCCTTTATTAAATCTTTCCCAACTTACATTTAAAATATGCCACTTGCGTTGAAATCCCCCACCCTTGGGAAAAGAGCCTTATCATTCACATGATCGATGCCTCTCACGATTTTATAAACCTCAATGATGTCACCCCCTAAACTTCATAACACTCTTTTGAAAAGGTCATTGATTTCCCAGCCTATTTTTATTTCTCAAACCCTCCTAGCAATATCCTGGTAAATCTTTTCTGAACCCTTTCCAGTTTAGTAATTTCCTTCCCATAACAGCGGCCCAGAACTGCATATTGTATTGGAGAGGAGGCCTCATCAATATCCTGCACATTTTCAACACGACATCCCAGCGCCTATGCTAAGCAAAGCAAGCGTGCTAAACGCGTTATTAATCACCCTCTCTACCAGTAAAGCGAATAATTATCTTCCTGAACCCCTAGGTCTCTCAGTACCCTACCATTAATTGTATAACTACCTGTCCTTGTTTGTATTTGCAAAATGCAATACCTCACATTTATCCAAATTAAACTTCATCTGCCACTCATCGGTTCATTGACCCAGCTGATAACGAATTCTTTGCAAATTTAGATAACCTTCTTCATTGTCCACCAAATCAAAACTTTTGGTGACATCCACAAACGTACTAACCGTGCCTCCGACATTTTCATCTAAGTAATTTATATAAATGACAAAATAAAGTGGGCCGAGTAGTGATTCATGTGGATCACCACTGTTCACAGGCCTCCAGTCTGAAAAAAAAAAACCCTCCATCACCAGCCTCTGTCTCCTATGATAAAGTTAATGTTGTAGCCAATTGGAAAGCTCGCCACAGATCCCATGGGATCTAACATTACTAATTACTCTTCCATGTGGAACTCTGTTGAAGAACATTCCACATTGAACAAAGAAAATACAGCACAGGAACAGGCCCATTGGCCCTCACAGCCTGCGCCGACATATTTTGCCCTTCCATACTAAAAATGTCGTCACTTACAGGATTCATAATCCACTATTCCCTTCCTATTCATGTATTCGTCCTGGTGTTTCTTGAATGCTGCTTTTGTGCCTGCTTCCACCATTTCCTCTCTCAGTATGTTCCAAGCATTCACCACTCTTTGTGTGAAAACTTGACTCTTTTAAACATTCCTCCCTCCCCCTGCACCTTGAATCTGTGTCTCCTAATAGTTGACCTCTTCACCCTGGGAAGAAAGACTCACGTTTTTCATTCTATCCATGCCGTTCACAAACTTAATAAGTTTGTGAACGGCATGGATAGAATGAAAAACGTGAGTCTTTCTTCCCAGGGTGAAGAGGTCAACTATTAGGGGACACAGATTCAAGGTACAGGGGTTGGGGGGAATGTTTAAAAGAGTCATGTTTTCACACAAAGAGTGGTGAATGCTTGGAACATACTGAGAGAGGAAGTGGTGGAAGCAGGCACAAAAGCAGCATTCAAGAAACACCAGGACGAATACATGAATAGGAAGGGAATAGTGGGTTATGAATCCTGTAAGTGACGACATTTTTAGTATGGAAGGGCAAAATATGTCGGCGCAGGCTGTGAGGGCCAATGGGCCTGTTCCTGT
>NC_057754.1:11538007-11567008 GCF_004010195.1 Chiloscyllium plagiosum | reverse complement strand
TTAAAACTTGCTTCATTCTGCTCCGTGTGTGATATATTCACTGCAAAGATCCTGAGTGATCCCAGAGTGACCTTGGTATCATTGAAATCGCACTTACTCCACCCAGACCCGAACCATACTCCAAAACCAACGAGGAAGAACAAAGCAGCATGGAATCCATTGACCCTTCTTCAGAACTGAGATCTCTCTACAGATGCTGGCAGACCTGCCGGGTTTCTCCAGCGCTTTCTGTTCTATAGCCATTGAGATGTACAGCATGGATGGAAACAGACTCTTCAGTCCAACTCATCCATGCTGATCAGATATCCTAACCTAATCTAGTCCCATTGCCAGCACTACACCCATATCCCTCTAAGCCCTTCCTATTCATATACCCATTCAGATACCTTTTAAAATCTGTAATTGTAGCAGCTTCCACCACTTTCTCTGGCAGCTCATTCCATACATGCACCAGAATCTGTGTGAAAAAGCTGTCCCTTCATTTCCTTTTACGTTTTCCCTCACACCCTAAGCTTATGCCCTCTCGTTCTGGACTTCCCCAACTCCGGGGAAACACCTTGTCTATTTACACTATCCATGGCCTTCATGATTTTATAAACCTCTATATGGTCACCCCTCAGCCTCCGATGGTCCAGGGAAAACAGCCCCAACCTATTCAGGTTCTCCTGAGAGCTCAAACATTTCAAGCCTGGCAAACATCCTCGTAAATCTTTTCTGAACCCTTTCAAGTTTCATAACATTCCTCCTATGGGAGGGAGACCAGAATTGCACACAATATTCCCAAACCAATGTCCTAAACCGCTGCATCATTATCTGCCAACACCTATACTCAGTGCTCTGACCTAAAGAGGAAAGCATACCAAACACTTTCTTCACTATTCTATCTACCTGCGACGCCACTTTCAAGGAACTATGAATCTGCACTCCAAGGTCTTTTTCATTCAGCAGCACTCCCCAGACCCTTACCATTAAGTGTATAAGTCCTGCTCAGATTTGCTTTTCCAAAATACAGCACATCACATTTATCTAAATTAAACTCCATCCACCACTCCTCAGCCATTTGATCAAGATCCCTTTGTAATGTGAGGTAACCTTCTTCGTTGTCCACTACAACTCCAATTTTGATGCCATCTGCAAACTTTACATACCATGTTCACATCCAAGTCGTTTATGATGAAAAGTAGTAGCAGTGATCCTTGTGGCGCACCACTGGTCACAGGCCTCCAGAGTGAAAAGCAATCCTCCACCACCATTCTGTCTTCTACATTTGAGCCAGTTCTGTTTCTAAATGGCGAGTTCTCGCTATATTCCATGACATCTAACCTTGTCAGGCTCGATAGGCTGAATGACCTGTATCTGCTCCTACATCATTTGGTCTATGATCTTATTGATTAACACGTTCAAAAATTTCAAGGCATTGCAGCAAGTGATAGAACATTTTTATTTACCTGATCAGATCAGATCAGTAACTGAGCTCATAATCTCACGGAAGAACAAACGTGCTGTGTCTGAGACAACAAATAGTACTCTGCAGACCACAGATCTCCTTTTCAATGCATACGTGCACTTGTTGTGAACGCTCAAGGCAAGTAGTGAACCTTATACAATTGGGATAATGGATAATGGTATGATTCTCACAGAACAGAAAAGGATGTAACATAGATGAAAGGTTCTTTGTTCTGTTGGAGAAATGTTGTGCTGTTGCAGTTGTGATTGACTCCTCAACAGTTTAATAAGGACTGTTTGAATTATTGATCAGAATCTTGTGTGGTGTTAGCTTAGGATACTCATCAACAATCCGATTGGATAAACTTCTGCTTCTGATCGATCGTTATTTGATTTTCGCTTTTCTTTTGTATTCGATACAAATTCTCAAAGAGTGAAGATGGGAGTGGAATGGTATTCCTTTCATTTTCCTACTTCCGTTTAAATGCCAATAAAGCATTGGTGACAGATTCTAATACTTGATTTCGAGCAGATCCAGTATTGATAGATCCCCCACAGTGTGGAAGCAGGCCCTTCGGCCCAACAAGCCCACACCAATCCTGCGAAGAGCAAACCATCCAGACGCATTCCCCGAGACCAACACTATGGACAATTCAGCAGGGCCATTTCACCTTACCTGCACATCTTTGGACGGTGGGGGGAAACCGGAGCACCCGGAGAAAACCCACGCAAACACGAGGAAATTATGCAAACTCCAGGCGAGAATTGAACCTGGTTCCCTGGCGCTGTGAGGCCGAAGTGCTCACCACTGAGCCACCATGCCATCCCGAACTCAATCATCTCTGGTGAGAGAAATTGACAATGAGCGATTTCATTCCAATTCACCTCAACTGCACGTGCATTGACTCTGGGAGTGCATGTCAACTCCATTCAGACGCTGGGTCCCTCTTTTGCCAAGTGGAAATGCTGCCGCCAACGGCGCCACCACAAGAAGTGGCAACCGCTCTGTGGCGGGGAATTGAACCCCAGCCTCCCGCACAACAGTTGGGAATACAAACCATTACACTACCTAGCCACTTACAGCAAAAGCATTGCTATTTGACCTATTGTGTCTGTAACGGTCAAAAGGCGATTGCATTATTTTGTTATTTATATTTTTAATCATTTGACACATTGACTTGTGGACCTTCGCATCACATCAGAATACTTCTTCACGTTAAGAGGGTTTCTGCCTCTCCCACCCTGACAGACAGTGAGTTCCAGATTCAATCGCCCGCTGGCTGATAAGTTTCTTTCTGCACATCCGGACAAGGATTACACAACACCAGATTATACCAATAGGTTTATTTGCAAGCACTAGCTTTCCGAGCGCTGCTCCTTCATCAGCTGGTTGTGGAGCCATGTAAGACACGGAATTTATAGCTAAAGATTACTGTGTCATGAGACTCAGATGATATATTGAACAAAACTGGATTGTTAAGTCTTTCATCTTTTAGAATGGTTTGCAAGTTTCCGTTCATTATACAGACAGTAAATCGAAGAACTTCATTTTGGAAATATAATCCCCTCTGCTCAGCTTCCATATCCAAATCAATGATATTGGTTCTGAATAGTTGGAGTCCACTCACCGATCCTTGCAATACTCCATTGGTCACAATCTACCTACATGAGAATGAGCCATTTACTCCCCTTCAGGTAGCTGTGGACGAGGATCAGAAGACACATAATTTATAGCAAAAGATCTCAGTGTCATGCACCTGAAATGATATATTGAAAAACCCTGTATTGATAAGTCTTTCATCTTTTAGAATGGGTTGCAAGTTTTGGCTCGTTTTATATAAGTCACCTGACCTCCCACCTTCGCCTCCCATGTTGACCACCTCAACCTGTGGACCCCTTCTCACCCACTCTAACCTCTTACCTTCGCAACTGACAGTCCTCCAACCCCTTCACTCCACCCCAACCTCACTATCAAACCAGCGGACCATGCAGTGATAGTTTGGTTCACTGACCTCTACACCGCTGAAGCCAGACGCCAACTCGAAGACACCTCCTCCTTTTGCCCCCTTGAACATTACCTCACCGCCTATCATAAAACCATATTATCCCAGGCCATACACAACCTAAACACTTCAGAGAATCTCCCACCCACATTCTCCAAACTCATAGTTCCAGAAGCACACACCACCCGGTTCAATCTCCTACCCAAAATTCACAAACCCCATTGCCCCAGCCTACACATTGCCTCAGTCTGCTCCAGCCTCACTGAACTCATTTCCACAGACCTTGATACTATCCTACCCACACAATTCAGGAACTCCCCACGTACATTTGGGACACCACATGAGCCCTCCATCTCCTCCAAGACCTTTGTTTCCCCAGCCCCCAATGCCTCATCTTCACCATGGGCATCCAGTTCACATACACCCCTTTCTACCATGACAAAGGCCTCCAAGCCCGCTGTTTCTTCAATCCCGGCATCCCCACCAGTACCCCTCCACTGACACTTTCATTCGCATGGCTGAACTGGTTCTCACCCTCAATACTTTCACCGTTGAATCCTCCCACTTCCTCCAGATGAAAGGGGTAGCCATGGGCATCCGCTTGAGCCTCAGCCATGTCCGTCTCTTTGTTGTTTACGTGGAACACTTACACGGGTAACACTCCCCACCTTTTTCACCATTACATTAATGACTGTATTGGCTCTGTGTCGTGAACACTCAAGGAGGTTGAAAAGTTCATCAACTTCGCCAATACATTCCACCTCAACCTTATGATTGGTTGGAACATCCCACACACTTCCCTCCCCTTCCTGGACCTCTCCATCTCCATCAATAGTGACCAACTCAACATTGACATCTTCCACAAACTCACCTACTCCCACAGCTACCTGGACTATACCTCCCCCTACCATGCCCCTTGTAAAAATGCTGTCCCTTATTTGCAACTCCTCTGCCTCTGCTGCATATGCTCCCAGGATGAGAGTTTCACCACAAAACACACCAGATGGCCTCCTTCTTCAAAGATCGCAATTTCCCCACCCAGCATGGTCGACAATGTCCTCCAGTGTGCCTCATCCACTTCCCATCCCTCCACCCCCGAACCCCACCCGCCTAAATGTAGCAAGGACAGAACCCTTTGGTCTTGACCATCCATACCCCAATCAACCTCCATATACATCATTTCAACCTCTGATATCTGTGTCACAGACAAATGAACCCCATCACCAGGGATATGTTCCATGACCTACCCATATCCACTTTCCCTGAAGACCATTCCCTCCGCGAATCCCTTGTCAGGTCCAAACCACCACCACCCTCCTCCCCCCCCCCCCCCCCCCCGCCACATTTCCAAGCAGTGCCTTCTATACCCAAACTGGTTTCTGTGTGTAAAAGCTTTTCTCACATATCTCTTGCCTCTCCCCCTCACCTCTGCACAAACCACTAAAGGAGCCTTCGACATCCAAAGGAATTTTACTTGCACTTGCGCACATGTAATTTATTGTATCCGTTGTTGCTTTTGCAGTGTCCTCTTCATTGGGACGACAGGATGCCTACTTGCAGAACACTTCGGAAAACAACTCCAGGACACCCACACCAACCAACCCCACCACCTTGTGACCAAGCACTTGAACTCCCCATCCCACTCCATCAAGGACATGCAGGTCCTGGGCCTCCTCCATTGCCACACCCTAACCATCCAACACCAGGAATAAGAAAGCCTCATCTTCCAATTTGGGAAGCTCCAACTACGTGGCATCGATATGGATTTTACTAGTTTTCTAATTTACTCTCCTCCCTAGATCCCAGATCCAACCTTCGGAAGTGGCACGGCCCTCTTGGACCTGTCCTACCTGTCCATCTTCCTTCCCATCTATCCACTCCAACCTCCTCTCTGCCCTATCATCACTACCCCCACCACCATCTACCTATCGCACTCTCTGCTACCTTCCCCACAGTGCCATTCCCCACCCCCTTGGCTCACAAGCCTCATTCCCGATGAAGAGCCCTTGCCCAAAATGTCATTTCTCCTGCTCCTCCGATGCTGCCTGACCTCCTGTGCTTTTCCAACACCACACTCTCGACTCTCACCTTTAATGCATTGTCTTAGCTGAGATGTCACCTTTTGTTATAAAATCTTAAATTATCTGGAGAAGGTGACATAAAAGAGGTTCTGGGATTTGCACATGAATGAACCAAAATTTGCCACCCATTCTAAAAGATGAAATATTTAATAGCTATCCAGATTTGTTCAATATATCATTTCAGCCTCGTGAATCTGTAATCTTCTGAAATAAATTCTGTGTCTTACGGTCTTAGACTCCACAATCACGTGTTGCAGGAGCAGCGCTCCGAAGGTGGTGCTTCCAAGTAAACCTACTGGACTATAAGCTGATGTTGTGTGATTTTTAATCTGTCCACCCCAGTCCGGCATCGGCTCCTCCACATCATATTAAATGCATGTTTGCCCCTGTGTCTTTTCAAGCAGGATTCTTCTTTCATATAGAACATACAACATAGAATATAGAACAATACAGCACAGAACAGGCCCTTTGACCCACGATGTTGTGCCGAACACTTGTCCTAGCTTAAGCACCTATACATGTACCTATTCAATTGCTGCTTAAAGGTCACCAATGATTCTGACTCTGCCACTCCCAAGGCAGAGCATTCCATGCCCCCACCACTCTCTGGGTAAAGAGCCTACCCCTGACATCCCGCCTATACCTCCCACCCTTCACCTTAAATTTATGTCCCATTGTAACACTCTGTTGTACCCGGGGAAAAAGTCTCTGACTGTCTACTCTATCTATTCCCCTGATCATCTTATAACCCTCTATCAAGTCACCCCTCATCCTTCGCCGTTCTAATGAGAAAAGGCCTAGCACTCTCAACCTATCCTCGTACGACCTATTCTCCATTCCAGGCAACATCCTGGTAAATCTCTTCTGCACCCTCTCCAAAACTTCCACATCTTTTCTAAAATGAGGCGACAAGAACTGCACACAGCACTCCAAATGTGGCCTTACCAAGGTCATGTACAGCTGCAACATCACCTCACGACTCTTGAATTCAATCCCTCTGCTAATGAACGCTAAAATCCATAACCTTTCATTAGAACTGGGTGAGGTTTGTGTTTTTGAAGCCATTGAGGGAGGAAGTAAAAAAAAAATTCAAACGTTTTGGTGTGTGGAAGGCAGTAGGGCAAGGAAAGACTGGTTAAGAGAGAGCTACGACTGACAGCATTCAGACGTGGGCGGCACGGTGGCACAGTGGTTAGCACTGCTGCCTCACAGCGCCTGAGACCCGGGTTCAATTCCCGGTGTGGAAGGCAGTAGGGCAAGGAAAGACTGGTTAAGAGAGAGCTACGACCGACAGCATTCAGACAAATTTGAATGTCATTTCACACGATTCACGAAATGTTGCCATCCAGACAAACGACCTTGAAGGAGGTAGTGAGAACAGAAATTGTTGGAGAACTCTGCGGAGAAAGGAACTGAGTTAATGTTTCAGGACACTTCATCACAGCTGTTAAGAATGAGGAATGTAAATTATGGATCAGCTTTTAGTAAAACTTGAGGCAAATAATGAATCTGTCCATGGGAGCTGCAGATAAAGGGGTTGGTGGGAGCAGGGTGATGAAGTGGGGTTAGGTGAAGACAGGCAGAGGGTACGGCCCGGCTGGTCAACCGGAGGAATGAGTCTGATTGGTGACTGGGAGGAGGGCCCTTTCTTTATCTGGGATTGTGTGTCTTGCTGGTGCATTGCCGGTCGTCGGTGTGTGTGTGTGTGTGTGTGTGTGTGTGTGTCATATCCTGTGTCATGTAACACACTGGAATTGTGTAGCGTTTCAACATCAGTATTTGCTCCCAGGAAACACTTCAATCTGGGAGAAGCCATATTTATTCCGAGATGGGCACCCGCGGTAGTCTTTCGTCTGTTCAGAGTATGCATTTGCAGGACTGTAATTACAGATGCCTTCCATTTTCGTTAAGTGGCACACAATTTGAAGGCAGTCAATACTTGTAATATTTTATAAATTCCTACTTTGGAAATAGAAGACTCAAGATTGGGATACAGACAGACTCTCACCATGCACCTTGACTTCACTGAGCTGAGATGTCGCCTTTTTTCATAAAATCTTAAGTTATCTCGAGAATGTGACTTGACAGAAGTTTCTGGAATTTACACATAAATGAACCGAAACCTGTAACCCATTCTAAAAGATGCAAGACTTAACAGCAAGCGAGGATTATTCAATAGATTGTATCAGAGGCATGCATGACACTGTGATCTTTGCTACAAATTCTATGTCTCATGATCCTGGTCCAATAGTTACCAAATGAAGGAGAAACGCTGGAAAGTTAATACCTCCAAATTAACCTGGTGGACTACAACCTGGCATTGTGTGATTTTTAACTTTGTTCAGGGTATGGAAAGTGATTCACTCTGCTATTACCCCATTGAGTTAACACCGAGACGCTCACTGCAAAAGGATTTCTATGTTCATCCAAACCTCTTGTAACCCAGATAGTGCACACTGTAGCGAGAATATTCACCTGACCCGAGTGTGGGAAGGGATTCACTCAGTCCGGCACCTGCATTTCCATGAACTCTCTCACACTGGTGACAAGCCGTTCCCCTGCTCTGTGTGTAAGAATGGATACATTCGGTCATCCACATGCAGCGAGTTTATAAATTAATGCAGGATTTCTATTCTGCTGTTACTGCTGCTGTGAATCACACCCAGGATTGAGAGGCTGACAATGTGCAGTGTGGTTTGTTAACATCTCCTCTAACTGGCTTGCGATTACCGGAACTCGATTACACCACTGTTCGGAACTTTGGCTTCAGTCGATTTTTGGTGCAAAATCTGCAGTTCAATATCTGACGTGGTCCACGCATTGCCAATGGGAAAGTGCTGATTAATCTTTGTTGACGAATCTTATTGACGTGCACAGTGACCCTTTCATTATGGACTGAAATTGTAAAGGGAAATGAAGCAGAATAGTGAAAGATTTTCCAGGCACATCAATCAATGCTGCAGCAATTCACATTGATCTTGATAAAGTTTGGAAGTTGCTGGGTTCAATAATTTCTGAGACATTTATCAAGGTGGAATTCACAATAAAGAAGAGTTTCAAGCCTGCTCAGCAGAGGTGGCATTTGTCATTGAAGCAAATACTGAAGGCCCGTGACGTACAACACAAACCCAACAGCTGGAACACAGTTTCACTTAGAAGAACCAAGACAGTCATGTATACTGCAGGCAGAAACCGAGCAAATAAGTACTGTGTCAATCTGAGCAAAGAAATCCAAACTGCTGTCCCTAATTGAAATCTACATACTGTGTGCCATGCCATTGAGATATAACGTGGTAGAACCATCACCAACATTATCCCCGCCCAAAACCGGCAGATGGTAAACTAAACAGGCAGAGAAATGAATAGGTTGAACTGGGTTGAACGTTACCCCGAGACTTACAATGGGGGGGGGGAGAACTGCCCCAGTGTCAATTTTATGCTGTCCTGCATTTTTCTGACATTGTTGAGTTGGAAGTGGTACCCTCCTGACCTGCCCTGGAAATGACCACTGAATGTGGAATAAGCAGAAAGGTTCCTGGCAAGTTTGGAAACACAACTGAACTGCTCACCGACAGAAATGCCATCAGAAATGTCGCGCCTTCATGTCCACAGTAGGAAGTAAAAGGGCAAATGTGAGGGCTGTGCAAAAGGAATCAGCTTCCCATCCCATCCCATCTCATCGGCACAGTCACACTGGAGAGAGGCTGTTCACGTTCTCTGTGTGCGCGGGAAGGGATTCACTGAATTCGCTTCCAGAAACACCAGCCCATTCACGAAGAGGAAAATCTGTGTGAGAAATGATTTGCTCAGTCATCGAATCTCCAAACACAGTCTGTAAGAATTCTGCTCATTCTTTGCCTTTGATTTGGTGAAAGAAGGGAATTCCCAAAGAGAAGCTGCATTCTCTTTCTGTGTTAAATTCTGCTCTTTACAAAAGCTCATGATCACTTATCAATGACAAAGGCCTGCCCACAACTATGTTACTGGCTCCTGGGTAGCTGAACATCTTGGGATGTTCATGTTTTGAAAGAAAATACTGGATCTCTGGAGAATGAGTGCTTTTGCTCAGCAAGAAGAAATACAGCTTGAAGAGAGTCGTTTATTTCCCACTTCCAGTTGCTGTCGGCTATGCCTTTTAATGTAATAAGCCAAAGAACGTTCTAAGTGTTAACCAGTCACTCTGTGCCTCCTGTGAATAAGTAACAGAGGAAGGTAGATCGAGAAGCTGTATTCTGATCTGCAAAAGAATCACCTCAGCCAACTCTGTGAACAGGGACTATTGGACTACCTTCCTAGTTTCTCTCCCCATACATGATTTTGTTTTTGTATTGGTGCATAGATGGGGAACTTATATTGGAGGTTTAAGTTTCAATGAGTAGTTATATCCTCATGTTTCATAATTATTTATCTGGAATTAAAGTCTATTAATTTCTACTAAATAGACATTCTTGTTAAGTACAGAAATTTGCTCCATGATTTCTGTTAGTCTGAATGTAAAATAGAAAAGAATTGGAAAACTTTGCATATTTCTCAAAATCTTTGACATTTATGGTGACTCTGGAACAGTTGGGCTCATTTTGTAGTCAAGTCCCAAATGAGGAGTAACCCAATGCTGTGGAAGAAGACTTCATGAATGTGTTTGAGATAGTTTTCTGAAGACAAATGTTGAAGAGTCACCTCAGGTACCGGCTACTTTAGATCTGCGAGAATACAATGAGAAATGAATAAACTTGCTGTGAAAGAACCTTTAGGAAATCGTGAACAATGAGAGAGCTCAAAGGGTTCACCCACTGCTCCTGAAACAGACATTCTGGTAACACTACAGCAACACTTGTCTGGAAGAGAAACAATACAGAACAAATCTGTCTTAAAGGCATAGGAACTTCACAAAAGGAGGACAACAAAATGGATGATTTGAGAAAATAATGTGAGGGTTAAACAAACCTAAGCTTGTAAAAACTTAGGTAAGTACACAAAAATGAAGAGAATTTATAATCAGGAATACAGAAATGGTAAAGTATCCAAGCAATCTTGACTCTCTTCACTAGTTCTCTAACTGATTTGGAGGAGCAGGTGTTCGACTGGGGTGGACAGTTAAAAATCACACAACACCAGGTTAGAGTACAACAGGTTTATATGAAATTACAGGCTTTCCCTTTCAAGTAAAGTGGCTGGACTGTAAGCTGGTGTTGTGTGGTTTTTAACACTGTACTTGATGGCCCTTTTAAGGTTGCATTGCAGTGTTGCGCCATGATGATACAGTGGTTGGTTTGCTGTGTGGTGCCCTCAGCAGAATCCAATCCATCACTCCATCAAGGATTCTTTAAACCCTTCGATCTATTTAGATCCCACGGTTGTGAGATCAAACCTCATGTCGCAGCTTTTACTGGCATGTACCAGAGATTATTGGACAATCAGGACACAGGACAATATTGAGCAAAAGAGATTTTATTTGAAAAGACCAGTTTCTGTAGCTTTCTGCGTCATTTGTTTCACTTGTTTATTCGGCTCTATTTAGATTATTGTGTGCAGTTCTGCAATTCACTTTATAGCGGGGATGTGTTAGCACTGGGAGCGGTGCAGAATAGATTTACCAGGATATTGTCTGGACTGAAGAGGTTCAGTTATGAAGAGTTTAGACAGACTGGGGTTGTTTTTCTTAGAGCAGAGGTGATTGAGAGAAGACATTATTGAGAGAAGACATGATTGAAATGTACAAAATAATGAGAGATATGGATAGGGTAGACTGAAAGAAACGTTACCCCTTGATCGAGGGACCAACCTGGGGCGGGGGTGGGATAGGAATAGATTTATGGTAAGAGGCAGAACGTATTGAGTAGATATGCCAAAAAACGTTTTCAGCTAGCGGATGGTTGGAATTTTGTCCACCCCTGTCGAACACTCACTCCTCCACGTCATGGCTTCAATTGTGCAGACATTGGTGGAGCGTTTGTGTGCAGTCCTGGTAAGATGTATTTGCAGTGCAGTGAAGCTTCATCAGACTGATTCCTTGTTTGGTGGGACTGTCATATTATTGGCATTGGGTCTTTAATCTTTAGAGTTTAAAAAAAGTAAGGTGATCTCATAGGAATTTGCATATTACTGGAAGAGTCAAGTGGGTATAGATACAGAAAGGATGTTCCCTGACCGTGGAGTCCACAAGCAGGGACAGAGTCTCCGAATAGAAGTCAAGCCATTTCGGATTGGGTTGGGGCGGGCACTCAGAGAATAATGAACGTTTGAAATTCTCTTCCCCAGAGGCCTGTGGAAGCTCAGTCATTCAATAAGTCCAAAAGAGAGATTGTTAGATTTCCAGTTACTAATGACTTCAAGGTACATCAAGGAATGTGGTACTGAGAGAGATGAACAACCATGAACTAGAATAGAAGGGCAGGTTTGAGGGGCTGAGTGGCCTCCTGCTACTGGATTTTGGATTAGAGTGGTGCTGGAAAAGCACACCAGTTCAGGCAATATCCGAGGACCAGGAAAATCAACGTTTCGGGCAAAAGCCCTTCATCAGGACTACAGGCAGAGTGCCTGAAGAGTGAAGAGATAAATGAGAGGAGGGTGGGGGTCAGGAGAAAGTAGCATAGAGTACAATATGTGAGTGGGGGTGGGGATGAAGGTGATAGGTCAGGGAAGAGGAGGGAGGAAGGTAGCAAAGAGTACAATGGGTGAATGGGGTGGAATTAAGGTGATAGGTCAGAGAGGAGGATGGAGTGGATAGGTGGAAAGAAAGATAGGCAGGTAGGACAAGTCATGGCGACAGTGCTGAGCTGGAAGTTTGGAACTGGGGTGAGGTGAGGGAAGGGGAAATGAGGAAACTGGTGAAGTCCACATTTTGTATGGAGTCCCCCAACGCCTCATCTTCATCATCGATATCCAATCCCTCTACACCTCCATCCGCCATGATCAGGGCCTCCAAGCCCTCCATTTTTTCCTCTCCTAATTGAAAATGTGAGTGCCTCCACGAGTAGGTGGAGAAAGAAATAGGAACAAGTTAAAGAGCTGGAGGACAGAATACAATAGATAGAGCAGGAAACAATGTACAATACTGCAGCCATTGCAAGATAATAGGACACATAGTAGCAGTATGTAGGGAATGCATGGGGCACCCCCAAACATTACCTATTGCATTGTGGAATTGCGGATAACCCAAAGTCAGCAGAGCTGACAACCAGCTGCTCCCATTCATGATGGTAAGGGAGAGGGGAGAATTTACGTGCTGGCAATAACAGGATGCAGGAAATGTGTAATGCTAATAGACACAGGAGCAGCTGTTTCCAACACAAACTTACCCTTACTGCACACAAATAAAATTATTCACTTAACTGTGGTATGGAGGGGATAAAACACCAGCTTACCTAAGCGAAACTACCCTCATAGAAATAAACAATATATATATCCCCATGAAATTCTATGTATGCCTAAATAATGAGGGCATCATAATGGGCAATGATCTCATGAGAGAATATCATGTTCTAATTTATTGTGCAGAAGGGAAATTGATTTGGCCTAGACAGAACGGTTGTAAGACAGGGATTGGGAAACTTACAAGACATCTACAAACTATTAAAATGGCTCCCGTCACCAATAGGGACTGGAACCTCGACTGGAAGAGCACAGCAGTTCAGGCACCATCCTGAAAGATCTTGGAAACAACTTCAGATAGATTTTAAAGGGCCATTACCTTCCTCCAGTGGGAAAACGTACTATCTGGTCACCATACAGCAATTTACCTGGTGGATCAAAGCATCCCCGCCCAAAAGCTGCACCACGAAAACTTTAGGTAGAATATTGGTGAAGGTGGTAATCCCTAGGTGGGGTACCCTTCCAGATCGCCTCTGACTAAGGGTCACATTTTACTACTGAAATTAAGAGCAACCACGAATCAGGCAACCGAGCTGACACCAGATGCATTAATGACCAGGCGAGCAATGCAATTGCGACAGACAGTAATCACAGGGACAACCGATATGGGACCACTGAAAGACAAAATTCGGGAATACGTGATAGAATTAACTGCCCAATTGAAACGGATGTGGAAATCTGTAATTGACAAACATTACAGTTTATTATCCTCCACAGCCCAGTATAAAACAACGAGCATTGTTCTGGGAGAAAGTGAGGACTGCAGATGCTGGAGTTCAGAGTTGAAAGTGTTGCACTGGAAAAGGACAGCAGATCAGGCAGCATCCAAGGAACAGGAGAATCAACGTATCAGGCATAAACCCTTCATCAGGAGTTCCTGCTAAGGTGAGGATGAGGCAACCATGGCTAACAGAGGAAGTCAGGAACAGCATAAAAGTGAAAGAAAAAGTATGCAATGTGGTGAGGTTTAGTGAGAAGCCAGAAGATTGAGAGGCTCTATAAAAACCAACAGATTAGATTAGATTAGATTACTTACTTACAGTGTGGAAACAGGCCCTTCGGCCCAACAAGTCCACACCGACCCGCCGAAGCGCAACCCACCCATACCCCTACATTTACTCCTTTAACCTAACACTATGGGCAATTTAGCATGGCCAATTCACCTGACCCGCACATCTTTTGGACTGTGGGAGGAAACCGGAGCACCCGGAGGAAACCCACGCAGACACGGGGAGAGTGTGCAAACTCCACACAGTCACTCGCCTGAGTCGGGAATTGAACCCGGGTCTCTGGCGCTGTGAGGCAGCAGTGCTAACCACTGTGCCACCGTGCCGCCCAAAACAGAAATGACTAAAAAATCAGTAAGAGGTAGGGAGGAGAAGATGAGATATGAGAGTCAGCTAGCTGTAAGTATGACTATGTTTGGTTATTGTCTGACCTATAAGTTAGCTCTCCCAATATTGACACTGGTCCGCAGGTGTTACTATCCTGCTGAGGCAGCAAGAAATTTACATGTGACTGTCCGAGTCAGATTCACCTATTAACCACATCTGGGATGAAAACATTTTGATCATTCAGGTTTTCTTTATTGGTAATAGAACAAAGAGAACAGGAACACAGGAATAGGCCCCAACACCAGAATTCCCTGGAATTCCTGATGAAGGTCTTTTGCCTGAAGCGTCAATTCTCCTGCTCCGAGGATTCTGCCCTTTTCCAGCACCACAATCTCGACAATAAACTTTGTTCCCCAGAGTCCAATATAAGCAGTGATCATTTTTACATTATTCTCCAGTCACAAATATAAAACATTGAATATCATTTTCCAGATTCGCGTTTAAAACAATTTATCTATCTAGGTTTGTTCAATTCATTTGCATAAGTTGTATGTCTCTTTGATGTATTACTTACAAATTCTGTGTCCGACGTACTCTCTCTCACCTGAGGCAGGAGCGGGGCTCCGAATGCTTGCACTTTCAAATAAACCTGTTGGACTACAACCCAGTGTGTGATTTTTGACTTTGTCCACTCCAGTCCAACGTTGGCACCACCATTGCTGGATGTCAGTGGGAACTGGGAAAAGATTGAAATATGTCTTTTTAGTGAAAAGGCCCTTCAGACTGAAATTTGCGTTTTTCATCACCTTAACCCATTTTATTCTGTGTTGGTTGTTGACGTGTTATTTTCCTGCCTTCATTGATTATTTTCTTTCATTTGTATTGAGAAAATTGCTCTTCTGCTATTCGCTCCGCCTCCGCTGTTCTTGAGGAGCAAGGGAATCAAAGGTTAGGCGGAGAAAGCGGGAAAATGGGATTGGAAAACCTATCAGCCGTATTGACGGAGCAGAATCGATGGGCTGAGTGGTCTAATTTCTCCACCTTTCCTCAGAACTGGTTTGATTTCTGATTTTATTCCAGGATACAAAATCGATTTGAAGGGAAAATTATAAAGTTGAGAAATGATGTGAACTTTACATTTCAAAGCTTTTGATTTTTTTCAAACTGTGCTGTAAGTAGTTTAATTTGTTCCCAAAACACACGGAGGAACTGAAAGACAGAAAAATTATATAAAAGTACCGCACAATGTCAACAGGTGAGCTGGGACACTGCCCTCTTCAAAGCAGCAGAAAGGTAACGCTTTCTGCTGACAGCTCTGGTCTTGGCTGAAAAATGTGTTGCTGGAAAAGCGCAGCAGGTCAGGCAGCATCCAAGGAGCAGAAGAATCGACGTTTCGGGCATAAGCCCTTCTTCAGGTTTTCAGTTCTGATCTCCAGCATCTGCAGTCCTCACTTTGTCCTAACTCTGGTCTTGGTTCATTATAGAGTTATACAGCACGGCCCTTCGGCCCAACCAGTCAACGCCGACCATGTTCCCAAACTGAACGAGTCCCACTTAGCTATAACCCGTTCCTCTTCATGAATTGATCAAAATGTCTTTTGCACATTGTAACTGTATCTGCATTCACCGCTTCCTTTGGCAGCTCATACCACACATGAACCACTCTCTGTATTTACAAATGAGAGGGACCGTATTGTTGAAGAGGAGAGTATGAAACGGACTGGTAAGCTAGAGGAGATACTTGTTAGGAAGGAAGACGTGTTGGGCATTTTGAAAAACTTGAGGATAGACAAGTCCCCCGGGCCTGACGGGATATATCCTAGGATTATGTGGGAAGCAAGAGAGGAAATTGCAGAGCCGTTGGCAATGATCTTTTCGTCTTCACTGTCAACGGGGGTGGTACCAGGGGACTGGAGAGTGGCGAATGTTGTGCCCCTGTTCAAAAAGGGTATAAGGATAACCCCGGGAATTACAGGCCAGTTAGTCTTACTTCGGTGGTAGGCAAAGTAATGGAAAGGGTACTGAGGGATAGGATTTATGAGTATCTGGAAAGACACTGCTTGATTAGGGACAGCCAGCACGGAATTGTGAGAGGTAGGTCTTGCCTTACAAGTCTTATTGAATTCTTTGAGGAGGTGACCAAGCATGTGGATGAGGGTAGATCAGTGGATGTAGTGTACATGGATTTTAGTAAGGCATTTGATTAGGTTCCCCATGGTAGACTTATGCGGAAAGTTAGGAGGCATGGGATAGTGGGAAATTTGGCCAATTGGATAGAGAACTGGCTAACCGGTCGAAGTCAAAGAGTGGTGGTAGATGGTAAATATTAAGCTTGGAGCCCAGTTACAAGTGGAGTTCCGCAGGGATCAGTTCTGGATCCTCTGCTGTTTGTAATTTTTATTAATGACTTGGAAGAGGGAGTCGAAGGGTGGGTCAGTACATTTGCAGACGATACGAAGAAGAGGGATCTTGGGGTCTATGTTCATAGGTCTTTGGGAGTTGCCACTCAGGTGGATAGAGCTTGTAAGAAGGCCTATGGTGTATTAGTGTTCATTAGCAGAGGGATTGAATTCAAGAGTCGTGAGGTGATGTTGCAGCTTTACAGGATCTTGGTAAGGCCTCATTTGGAGTACTGTGTGCAGTTCTGGTCGCCTCACTTTAGGAAAGATGTGGAAGCTTTGGAGAGGATGCAGAGGAGATTTACCAGGATGTTGCCTTGAATGGAGAATAGGTCATACGAGGATAGGTTGAGAGTGATAGGCTTTTTCTCATTGGAACGGCGAAGGATGAGGGGTGACTTGATAGAGGTTTATAAGATGATCAGGGGAATAGATAGAGTAGACAGTCAGAGACTTTTTCCCCGGGTACAACAGAGTGTTACAAGGGGACATAAATTTAAGGTGAAGGGTGGAAGGTATAGGGGGGATGTCAGGGTAGGTTCTTTACCCAGAGAGTGGTGGGGGCATGGAATGCGCTGCCTGTGGGAGTGGCAGAGTCAGAATCATTGGTGACATTTAAGCTGCAATTGGATAGGTACATGGATAGGTGCTTAAGCTCGGACAAATGTTCAGCACAACATTGTGGGCCGAAGGGCCTGTTCTGTGCTGTATTGTTCTCTCTGTGTTAAAACATTGCCCTTCCTGTCCTTTTCAAATCTTTCCCCTCTTACCTTAAAAGTATGCATCTTGCGTTGAAATCTCCCACCATTGCGAAAATAATCTTCTCATTCACACAATCGATGCCTCTCACGATTTTATAAACCTCAATGAGGTCACCCCCTAAACTTCATGACACTGTTTTGAAAAAGTCACTGACTTCCCAGCCTATTTTTATATCACAAACCCTCCTGGCAATATCCTTTCTGAACCCTTTCCGGTTTAATAATTTCCTTCCCATAACAGCGGTCCAGAACTGCACATTGTATTGGAGAGGAGGCCTCATCAACATCCTGCACATTCTCCACATGACATCCTTGCGCCTATGGTAATCCAAGCAAGTGTGCCAAACGCGTTCGTAATCACCCTCTCTACCAGTAAAGCAAATTTCAAATAATTACCTTCCTGAACCTCTGGGTCTCTCAGTACCCTACCATTAATTGTACACATCCTGTCCTTATTTGTATTAGGAAAATGTAATACCTCACAGTTATCCAAATTAAACTTCATCTGCCACTCGTCAGTCCATTGACGTGACTGATCACGATTTCTTTGCAATTTTAGATAACCTTCTTCATTGTCCACCAAATCACCAATTTTTGTGCCATCCATAAACATTCTAACTGTGCCTCGCATACTCTCACCTAAATCATTTACATAAATGAGAAACAAAAGTAGACCCTGTACTGATTCATGTGGAACACTGCTGTACACAGGCCTCCAGTCTGAAAACAATCTTCAATCACCACCCTCTGTCTCCTGTGATAAAGCCAATTTTGTATCCAATTGGCAAGCTTGCCCCGAATCTCATGGAGTCTAACATTACTCACTACTCTTCCATGTGGAACTCTGCTGATGTACATTCCACATTGAACAAAGAACTATACAGCACAGGAACAGGCCCTTTGGCCCTCACAGCCTGCGTCGACATATTTTGCCCTTACAATGTCGTCACTTACAGGATCCATAACCCACTATTTCCTTCCTATTCATATATTCAGCCTGATGTTTTTTGAATGCTGCTCTTGTGCCTGCTTCCACCACTTCCTCTCAGTATGTTCCAGGCATTCACCACTCTGTCTGAAAACTTGCCTCGCACATCTCTTTTAAACATTCACCGCTATCCCTGCACCTTGAACCTGTGTCCCCTAGTAGTTGATCCCTGTACCCTGGGAAAAAAGGCTCACATTTTTCAATATATCCATGCCGTTCACAAACTTATAAATTTCTATCAGGTCGACCCTCAATCTCTTGCATGCCAGTGAGAACTAACCCAGTCTATCCAAAATTCCTTCAAAGCTAAAATCCCCCTAATCAGGCAATATCCTGGTAAACCTTCCTGTACCCTCTCCACAGTAAGCACAAACTTCAGGTACTGTGGTGACCGGAACTGTATGCATTGCTCCAGGAATTCCATGCAGCAGGGCATTTCAAGAACGTCTTCTTCTCATTCTTTCTCCCCGATCCAGGGACGGTACTGTTTGTCCCTTCCCTGGGTTCGGCCTCTTTCCATTGGCACATTATTCAGCCATTTTCTTCCACTTGATACACAAAGAGTATTGAAAGATCACAAAGCTGAATACTGGGCTTCCATGTTTCCACCACCAACTGACTTATTTTTTCTCAATCCCCCATTTCATCATGACCTAGAAGGAGGGAGTTTAGTTTTGTGGCGAGATTCCAGAGACTAGGACTTTTCTATTTGGAACAAAGACGATGAAATGGAGATTTCATGGCACTAGTGTTTGGGTGGAGCAAATAGTGAGAAACTGTTTCCACAGACCAGGATCAGTAAGCAGGGGACTGGGATTTGAGAACATTTTAAAAAGACAGAGTTGCATTTATGTAACGCCTTTCACCACTAGTGATGAAGCATGATGAGTACAGGCAGAGGTTCTTTAACACTTCTTTCATTCTTCTCCGTGTGTGATATATTCACTGCAAAGATCATGAGGGATCCCAGTGTGACCTTGGTATCATTGAAATCGCACTTACTCCACCCAGTCCCGAACCATACTCCAAAACCAAAGCAGCATGGAATCCATTCACCCTTCTTCAGAACTGAGATCTCTCTACAGATGCTGGCAGACCTGCCGAGTTCCTCCAACACTTTCTGTTCTATAGTCATAGAGATGTACAGATGGAAACAGACTCTTCAGTACAATTCATCCATGCTGACTAGATATCTTAACCTAACCTAGTCCCATTGCCAACACTCTGCCCATATCCCGCTAAACCCTTCCTATTAATACACCCATCCAGATGCCTTTTTAAATCTGTAATTGTAGCAACCTCCACCACTTCCTCTGGCAGCTCATTCCATACACGCACCAGACTCTGTGCTTCCTTTTAAACTTTCCCCTCACTCCCTGAGCTTATGCCGTCTTGTTCTGGACTTAACCAACCCAGGGGAAAGACCTTGTCTATTTACACTATCCATGCCCTTTATGATTTTACAAACCTCTATAAAGTCACTCCTCAGCTTCTGATCTTCCAGGGAAAACAGCCCCAATCTATTCAGCCTCTCCTGAGAGCTCAAACATTTCAAGCCTGGCAACATCCTCGTAAATCTTTTCTGAACCCTTTCAAGTTTCACACCATCCTTCCTATGGGAGGGAGACCAGAATTGCACACAATATTCCAAAACCAATGTCCTGGACAGCTGCAACATGACCTCCCAACTCCCATACTCAGTGCTCTGACCTAAAAAGGAAAGCATGCCAAACACTTTCTTCACTACTCTTTCTACCTGCGACTCCACTTTCAAGGAACTATGAACCTGCACTCCAAGGTTCTTTTCGTTCAGCAGCACTCCCCAGACCCTTACCATTAAGTGTATAAGTCCTGCTAAGATTTGCATTTCCAAAATACAGCACATCACATTTACCTAAATTAAACTCCATCCACCACTCCTCAGCCCATTGACCCATTTGATCAAGATCCCGTTGTAACCTTCTTTGTTGTCCATTACACCTCCAATTTTATTGTCATCTGCAAACTTACTAACTTGTAATGTTCACATCTGTAAAGGAAAATTATCCATTTACTGTGAAATTAATTGTCCATTTACTGTGAAATTTAAAGAGAATGGTTTTCTTAAATGTAATGCTGTACTGAACTTTGTAAACGATGCTTTGATGAAGGTTTGCAGTTAGCTTATCTATTTGAATTCTGAAAACATTCAACTCGACCTTGTGATAGTCGAACTCAGCGAAAACTGAAGAACTCTTTTGTCTCGGACCAGGGGATGAGAGGATAACAACTTGAGTTTCCCCAGTCTTTGCACTTGAGAGTGTAATAAGGAACGCTGTAAGGCAGGCATCTGTACAATGTTTCAGTACTCTTTGCATTGAGGCATCTGGTTGAGTGTAATGAGTCAATCTTGCAGGATTTAAAAATAAAGATCCTTTCTTTGCTCTTGCTAATAATTGAGTCAAGTCGTTTTAATTTCCACGACAATGTCCAAATCATTTGAGTAAATGACGAAAAGTAGTAGTACCTATACTTGAGGTGCACCACTGGTCACAGGCGTCCTGTCTGAAAAGCAATCCTCCACCACCACCTTCTGTCTTCTACCTTTGAGCCAGTTCTGTATTCAAATGGCTAGTTCTCCCTGTATTCCATACATCTTACCTAGATGGGCTGAATTACCTGTTTCGATGCATATTCATAAAGAGTGAAGATGGGAGTGGAAATAAAGTTCCTTTTATTTTCGCACTTCCATTTAAATGTCAATGCAGCATTGGCGACAGGTTCTAATTCTTGATATTGAGCAGTGTCCAGTATTCAAGAACGCCTGGTGAGACAAATTGACGAGAAATATATTTCATCTCCAAGCCACCTAATCTACACATTCATGGTCTCTGGAAGGGCATGTGAACTCCACGAAGAACCTGGGTCCCTGTCGCTGAAAGAAAATGCTACTGCTTACTGCGTTACCACAAAGTTGAGTTGATATCCTTGAGCGGGGAATTGAACCCCGGTCTCCCGCGTGACAGGCAGCAACACTAACCACTATACTACCAACAAGTTAGCAAGAGTGCTGCTATTCAACCTATTGTGACTGGACTGGACGGAAAATAGACTTGTGCGTATTCGCATCACAAATTCACATCGGAATGCTTCTTCACATTAAAAGGGTTTCTGCTTCTCCGACCCGTACAGACAGTGACTTCCAGATTCAACCACCCGCTGGCTGATAAAGTTTCTTTCCGCACATCCTTTACAAAGATAAAAACCACACAACACCAGATTATAGTCCAATGGGTTTATTTGCAAGCACTGCTCCTTGATCAACTGGTTGTGGAGCCGTGTAAGACACGGAATTTATACCTAAAGATTACAGTGTCATGAGACTGAGATGATATATCGAACAAACCTGAATTGTTAAGTCTTTCATCTTTTAGAATGGTTTGCAAGTTTCCGTTCATTACATGTACAGTAAATCCCAGAAATTCATTTTGGAAACATAATCCCCCTCTGCTCAGCTTCCATATTCAAATCAATGATATGGATACTGAATAGTTGGAGTTCACTCACTGATCCTTGCAATACTCCATTGCTCACAATCTACTACATGGGAATGAGCCATTTATTCCTCTTCAGGTAGCTGTGAATGAGGTCGATAAGACACACAATTTATAGAAAAAAGATGTCAGTGTCATGCACTTGAAATGATATATTGAAAAAACCTGGATTAATAAGTCTTTCATCTTTTAGAATGGGTTGCAAATTTTGGTTCGTTATATGAACTTCATTTGAGTCATCTGACCTCCCACCTTCGCCTCCCATGTTGACCATCTCAACCTGTCGACCACTCCTCACCCACTCCAATCTCTTACCTTCGCAACTCGTTGCCCTCCACTCCCTTCACTCCACCCCAACCTCACCATCAAACCAGCGGACCATGCAGTGATAGTTTGGCTCACTGACCTCTACACCGCTGAAGCCAGACGCCAACTCGAAGACACCTCCTCCTTTTGCCCTCTTGACCGTGACTTCACCGCCCATTACGAAACCATCATCTCCCAGGCCATACACAACTTCATTCACTTCAGGGAATCTCCCACCCACAGCCTCCAAACTCATAGTTCAGGAAGCACACACCACCCGGTTCAATCTCCTCTCCAAAATCTGCAAAACCTCATTGCTCCAGCCAACTCATTATCACAGTCTGCTCCAGCCTCACTGAACTTATCTCCATATACCTTAACACTGTCCTATCCCCACTGTTCAGGAACTCCCCACATATATTTGGGACACCACATACGCCCTCCATCTCCTCCAAGTCTTTTGTTTCCCCAGCCCCCAATGTCTTATCTTCACCTTGGACATCCAGTTCACATACACCTCTATCTTCCTTGACAAAGGCCTCCAAGCCCTCTGTTTCTTCTCTTCTGGCATCCCCACCAGTACCCCTCCATTAACACTTTCATTCGTTTGGCTGAACTGGTCTTCATCCTCAATAATTTCACCTTTGAGTCCTCCCACTCCCTCCAGATGACCGACTCAACATGGACATCTTCCACAAACTCACCGACTCTCACAGCTAACTGGACTACAAATCTTCCCACCCTGCCCCTTGTAAAACTGCTGTCCCTTATTCCCAATTCCTACTGCATCTGCTCCCAGGATGAGAGTTTCACCACAGAACACACCAGATGGCCTCCTTCTTCAAAGAACACAAATTCCCCACCCAGCATGGTCGACAATGTCCTCCAGTATGCCTCATCCACTTCCCACACCCTCACCCACACCCTCAAACGCCACCCGCCTAACTGCAGCAAGCACAGAACCCTTCGCTCTTTACCTTCCATTCCCCACCAACCTCCATATACATTGTATCAACCTCTTATATCTCTGTCACCGACAAACGAACCCATCACCAGTGATATATTTCCCTCCCTACTCATATTCATTTGCCATAAATACCCTTCCCTCTGCGACTCCTTCCACGGCCCCCACCCCCCCCCCCCCCCCCCCGCCCTCCCCAGCAACAGACCCTCCTCTACAGACGTCTTTTCCTGACACCACAGGTATTGCAAAACCTGCGCCCACACCACTCCCCCTCACCTCTGTCCAAACCACCAAAGGAGCTTTCGACATCCAAAGGAATTTTACCTGCACTTCCACACATGTCATTTATTACCATTGTGGTGTCCTCTTCACTTGGGAGACAGGATGCCTAATTGCAGATCACTTCAGAGAACAACTCCAGGACACCCACACCAACCAACCCCACCACCTTGTGGCTAAACACTTGAACTCCCCCTCCAACTCCACCAAGGACATGCAGGTCCTGGGCCTCCTCCATTGCCACACCCTAACCCTCCAACACCAGAAGGAAGAACGCCTAATTTTCCACTTTGAGACGTTCCAACCACGTGACATCATTGTGGATTTTACTCCTTTCCTCATTTACACGCCTCCCCAGATCCCAGATCCAACTTTCGAAAGTGGCACGGCCCTGTTGACTTGTCCTACCCGTCCATCTTCCTTCCCATCTATTCATCCACCTTCCTCTCCGACCTATCGTCATTATCCCTAACACAATCTACCTATCGCACTCTCAGCTACCTTCCCCCCAGCGCCATTCCCCACCCCTTGGCTCACAAGACTCATTCCTGATGAAGGGCCCTTGCTCAAAATGTCGTTTCTCCTTCTCCTCCGATCCTGCCTGACCTGCTGTGCTTTTCCAACACCACACTCTCAACGCCAACCTTTAATGCATTGTCTGAGCTGAGATGTCACTTTTTGTTATAAAACATTGAAGTATCTGGAGAAGTTCTGGGATTTGCATATTAATGAACCGAAATTTGCCACCCATTTTGAAAGATGAAATATTTAATAACAATCCAGGTGTGTTCAATATATCATTTCAGCCCCGTGGTACTGTAATCTTTTGATATAAGTTCTGTGTCTTATGGTCTTAGATTCCACAACCACCTGTTGAAGGAGCAGCGTTCCGAAAGCTGGTGCATCCACGTTCCTCCAAACCTCTTGCACCCGAGTAAATCCAATTGAATATTCACCTGACCCGAGTGTGGGAAGGGATTCACACAGTCTGGTAGCCTGCATTTCCATGAAATCTCTCACACTGCCACAGATGATCAGGCCTTCAGGCCAACTTGGGAGGAGTGAGCAAAGTACTTCTGGGAAGGGTAAGTAGAACAGTTTATATTTGCGTGATTGCGTTACCCGAGACACTACTTGGGTAGTGTCTCCCACCCATCCTCCTCCTCAAACCTAAAAAAAAGTTGTGCGAGCCAGATTGACAAGGTAAGGTAACTAGTTTATTTCCTAATCTTTTTTTAAGTAGTCACTTCGGGAGTTAGAATAGTGGGAATGGAGTTTAGGGCAATGGAATGTTCCTCCTGCAGAATGTGGGAAGTAAGAGTCACCACTAGTGTCCTGCTGACTACATCTGTGGGAAGTGCACCCAACACCAGCTCCTCAAAAACCGCGTTAGGGCACTGGAGATGGAGTTGGATGAACTTTGGATCATTCGGCAGGCAGCGGGGGTTATTGATAGGACTTACAGAGAGGTAGTCACTCCCCAGATGAAAGAAAAAGACAGATGGGTGACAGTTAGGGGACAGAAAGGGAACCGGCAGGCAGTGCAGGGATCCCCTGTGGCCATTACCCTCAACAATAAGTATACCGTTTTGGATACGGTTGGTGGGGATGACTTACCAGGGGAAAGCAGTGGGGCACCTGCTGCTCAGAAGGGAAGGGGGAAGAGGAGCAGAGCAGTAGTCTTTGGAGACTGGATAGTTAGGGGGACAGATAGGAGGTTCTGTGGGGACGAGAGAGACTCACGGTTGGTGTATTGCCTCCTGGGTGCCAGGGTCCGTGATGTCTCTGATCGTGTTTTTGCGATCCTTCGGGGGGAGGGAGAGCAGCCCCAAGTCGATGTCCACATTGGGACCAACGACATAGGTCGGAAGAGAGATGGGGACTTGAGGCAGAAATTCAGGGAGCTAGGATGGAAGCTGAGAGCTAGGACAAACAGAGTTGTTTTCTCTGGTTTGCTGCCCGTGCCACGTGCTAGTGAGGTGAGGAATAGAGAGAGAAAGGAGTTGAATGCGTGGCTACAGGGATGGTGCAGGAGGGAGGGTTTCGGGTTTTTGGATAATTGGAGCTCTTTCTGGGGTAGATGGGAACTCTACAAGCAGCATGGTCTTCATCTAAACCAGAGGGGTAACAATATCCTAGGTGGGAAATTCGCTAAAGCTATTAAGGTGGATTTAAACTAATACAGCAGGGGATGGGAACCAAATTTGTAGGACAGGTACAGAAGAGGATGAGAGTAGGGAGTTCCAAAGTCAGGTATCTGACACTGGCAAGCGAGAACCTGGTTTGAAGTGTGTGTACTTCAACGCAAGGAGCATCCAAAATAAAGTGGGTGAACTGGCAGCGTGGGTTGGTACCTGGGACTTCGATGTTGTGGCCATTACGGAGACATGGATAGAGCAGGGACAGGAATGGCTGTTGCACGTTCCGGGATTCAGATGTTTCAGTAAGAACAGAGAAGATGGTAAAAGAGGGGGAGATGTGGCATGGTTGATCAGGGACAATATTACAGTTGTAGAAAGGATGTTTGGGGACTCATTAACTGAGGTAGTATGAACTGAGGTTAGAAACAGGAAAGGAGAAGTCACCATGCTGGGAGTTTTCTATAGGCCTCCGAATAGTCCCAGAGATGTAGAGGAAAGGATAGCAAAGATGATTCTCGATAGGAGTGAGAGAGGCAGGGTAGTTGTCATGGGGGACTTCAACTATCCAAATATTGACTGGGATCACTACAGTACGAGTACTATAGATGGGTCAGTTTTTGTCCAGTGTGTGCAGGAGGGCTTCCTGACACAGTATGTAGACAGGCCTACAAGGGGCGAAGCCACTTCAGATTTAGCACTGGGTAACGAGCCTGGAAAGGTATTAGATTTGGAAGTAGGTGAGCACTTTGGAGACAGCGATCACAATTCTGTCAGGTTTAGTTTAGTAATGGAAAGGGATAGGTGTACTCCACCGCACAAGAGTTACAGCTGGGGGAAGGGAAATTACAATGCAATTAGGAAAGATTTAGGAAGCGTAGAATGGGGAAGGAAACTGAAGGAAGCCATGAAATCCCTAAAAAGAGAGCTCAGAAGAGCCAGGAGGAGACATGAGAAGTTGTTGGCGGATAGCATCAGGGTTAACCCTAAGGGATGTCAGGAATAAAAGAATAACGGGAGTTAAATTAGGGCCAATCAAGGATAATAGTGGGAAGTTGTGTGTGGAGTCAGAGGAGATAGGGGAAGCACTAAATAAATATTTTTCGACCGTGTTCACTATAGAAAAGGAAAATGTTGGCGAGGAAGATACAGAGATACTTGCATCTAGACTAGAAGAGATTGAGGTTCAGAAGCAAGAAGTATTAGAAATACTGCAGAGTGTGAAAATAGACAGGTGCCCTGGGCCGGATGGGATCTATCCTAGGATCCTCTGGGAAGCAAGGGAAGATTGCCGAGCCTTTGGCATTGATTTTCAAATCATCATTGTCTATAGGAATAGTGCCTGAGGACTGGAGGAAAGCAAATGTGGTTCCCTTGTTCAAAAACGGTAGTAGAGACAACACTGGTAATTACAAACCACTTCAATTGTTGGTAAAGTGTTAGAAAAGTTCATGTCCCCCTTTTGCCCTCCTGATTTCCCTCTTAAGTATACTCCTACTTCCTTTATACTCTTCTAAGGATTCACTCGATCTCTCCTGTCTATACCTGACATATGCTTCCTTCTTTTTCTTAACCAAACCCTCAGTTCTTTAGTCATCCAGCATTCCCTATACCTACCAGCCTTCCCTATCACCCTGACAGGAATATACTTTCTCTGGATTCTTGTTATCTCATTTCTGAATGCTTCCAGTTTTCCAGCCATCCCTTTACCTGCGAAAATCTGCCTCGAATCAGCTTTCAAAAGTTCTTGCCTAATACCGTCAAAATTGGCCTTTCTCCAATTTAGAACTTCAGCTTTTAGATCTGGTCTATCCTTTTCCATCACTATTTTAAAACGAGTAGAATTATGGTCGCTGGCCCCAAAATGCTCCCCCACTGACACCTCAGTCACCTGCCCTGCCTTATTTCCCAAGAATAGGTCAAGTTTTGCACCTTCTCTAGTCGGTACACCCACATACTGACTCAGAAAATTTTCTTGTACGCACTTAAAAAATTCCTCTCCATCTTAAACTTTTAACACTCTGGCAGTCCCAGGGGATAGAACATTGAACATAGAAGAGTACAGCACAGACCAGGCCCTCCAGGCCACGATGTTGTGCTGACCACTAATCCTCATGTATGCACCCTTAAATTTCTGTGACCAAATGCATGTCCAGGAGTCTCTTAAATGTCCCCAATGACCCTGCCTCCACAACTGCTGCTGGGAACGCATTCCATGCTCTCACAACTCTCTGTGTGAAGAACCCGACTCTGACATCCCCTCTATACTTTCCTCCAACCAGCTTAAAACTATGACCCCTCGTGTTAGTCATTTCTTCCCTGGGAAATAGTCTCTGGCTATCGACTCTATCTATGCCTCTCATTATCTTGTATACCTCAATTAGGTCCACTCTTCTCCTCCTTTTCTCCAACGAGCTCAGTCAACCTCTCTTCATAAGATAAGCCCTCCAGTCCAGGCAGCATCCTAGTAAACCTCCTCTGATCCCTCTCCAAAGCATCCACATCTTTCCTATAATAGGGCGACCAGAACTGAACACAGTATTCCAAGTGCGGCCTAACCAAAGTTTTATAGAGCTGTAACAAGAACTCACGACTCTTAAACTCAATCCCCTGTTAATGAAAGCCAAAACACCATATGCTTTCTTAACAACCCTGTCCACTTGGGTGGCCATTTTAAGGGATCTATGTACCTGCACACCAAGATCCCTCTGTTCCTCCACACTGCCAAGAATCCTATCCTTAATCCTGTACTCAGCTTTCAAATTCGACCTTCCAAAATGCATCACCTCGCATTTATTCAGGTTGAACTCCATCTGCCACCTTTCAGCCCATCTCTGCATCCTGTCAATGTCCCACTGCAGCCTACAACAGCCCTCTATACTGTCAACGACACCTCCAACCTTTGTGTCATCTGCAAACTTGCTGACCCATCCTTCAATCCCCTCATCCAAGTCATTAATAAAAATTACAAACAATAGAGGCCCAAGGACAGAGCCCTGTGGAACACCACAGGGAGTTTGCACATTCTCCCCATGTCTGCGTGGGTTTCCTCCGGGTGCTCCGGTTTCCTCCCACAGTTGAAAAATGTGCGGGTTAGGTGAATTGGCCACGCTAAATTGGCCGTAGTGTTAGGTGCAGGGGTAAATGTAGGGGAATGGATCTGGATGGGTGCGCTTTGGTGGGTCAGTGTGGACTTGTTGGGCCGAAGGGCCTGTTTCCACACTGTAAGTAATCTAATCTAATCTAACCACTCATCACTGACTTCCAGGCAGAATATTTTCCTTCTACTACCACTCGCTGTCTTCTGTTGGCCAGCCAATTCTGTATCCAGACAGCTATGTTCCCCTGAATCCCATTCCTCCTGACCTTCTGAATGAGCCTACCATGGGGAACCTTAT